>NC_081414.1:364434241-364740491 GCF_030272615.1 Cryptomeria japonica | reverse complement strand
ACTATGTGTCCACACAGTGGCAGCCGCGGGGCTGTTCACTATGTGACCACACAGTGGTAGCCACAGGGGCCATCCACTGTGCATCCACACAGTGGAGGCTGCGGGCGCCACTGTGTGTCCGCACAGTGGTTTGGCCCCTTCAGCCCTCTTCCCCCCCGAAATAGCATTTTACTTATTTTTTTTTTATATAATAAAAAAAAAACTTATAACATTCTTTTGCTCATTTTTATTTAAATATTGATACTAATATATATATATATATATATATATATATATATATATATATATATATATATATATATATATATATATATATATATATATATATATATATTTATAATCCTTCTATGCGAAGGTCAGGGGTAAATTACAATGGGTTTTGTTTTATAGATGAATATCATCATACAGATTGATTAAAATAATCTGTTTAAATCAATGCAGTTTCTTTTCCTAAAAATTTGAATACCAAAGATTAGAGATAGTCTATTTATCTATAGAATAATTTTCTACAAATAAGTAATTAACAGAGTTAAGCAACTGTATAAACAACTCCCAAGGATAATGAGGAAACCGAAGTTAATTCCAAGAAGGAAACAAACAAAGGCTCTGAGAAGAACTTGACTGAGGAAAGGGATAGCAAGGACAAGGAAAGTGTTGGTGAGGGGCTTATCCTGGATAATATCAAGAAGCTCTCGGAGGCTAGAATGGATTTCGATAGATGGACCTACGAAACCTTGAAAAACCTAGAGAAGAAAGGGATACATTCAGATAAAAAGAGGGAGGATGAAAACAAAGAGCATATTAATTGGAAGTAGGAAATGGAGAACAAGGTAAAATCGTTGGAAGAGGGAAAAGAAGCGATGAAAAATATGATGGGAGTTATCCCAAGTATCCTCTCTGCTGTCACCAAAAACTTGGAGGACATTGCCAAGGTCTTTGACCATACTCCTAAACCGGTTGTGGATCTTGACCTGGAGGAGGAGACCATCCAGACTGGAAGTGGTGATGCTACCCCGACGGGTGGGACTGTGAAGAGAACTAGGGCCAGTATCAAGAAAGTTGTGGTTGTTGCTGCTAAGGACCCACCCAACTTCAAAGACAACATCAAAGAGCTACAAGAAATTAGCAGCACCCTAGCTAAAGCCCTAGAAAAAATCTGATTCCTAGATGGCCTGTTGGCTTTTTGGGGCTTTTGCGGGTTTTCTTCGGTTTTCCGCTAGTTTTTTCTTTTTATTTTTGTTCCTCTCTGTTTCTCATGGCTTTGTTGTTTAAGTCTTGCTTGTAAAGGGTTTCAGGGCCCCTTAAAAACCTGCTTTTCATTAATCAAAAACTATATAAATATGTTAATATTAAACAAATTAGATAAACCATTTAATTTCAGATTTTAACTTTTGCAACAAGTATAATGACAGAATTAAATAAACTTAAAAACAACAACTATATTTAGAATATAAAGTAAGGAATTAATTCTAGGGAATAGACATGTTATTATTATTATTATTATTGTAGATTTATTTTCTGCAAATAACAAAAAAAAGAAATGACAGAGTTAAACACCTTTAGCAATTTCATTAATTTAGAATCATTTAGTTAATTCTTAGAGATATACATGAGGAAATAATCAGAGCTTTTATTTCAGAATAACCATCCATGCAAGCCTTTAAAATTTAAGAACAATGCAAGCTAATACCCAACATAACCTTTTCATTTATGCAATAATAAATTAACAAAAAGAATGACATTATTACAAGAGGGTGAAATACCAAATCTAGTTCCTCAATTCCTATTAAATGAGGACTTCAATTAAAATAGATACAACTTCTTTTCTAACTAGGTACAACATATAGTTTCTTTTTTTTTACATTTCTGCAACTTGGAATATCAAATACTCCATTTCCAAATCTTTTTCTGCAAATGATTAAAACCAACAACTTCCACTTGTCCTATTCTTTCCTTCCAACAACCTGCAATTAATCAAAGGGTATGACCATGGAGTGTTCACCTCCCAGCCTAGGCTAACTAGTAGCCACCCCCGAGCCCGGAGAACCAAGCCCTATATAGGTAACACACATACATACACAAAAGACAAGGGAAAAACAATCTCAAACACAATCCCAACCCAAGCTACACTGCACCACACATTGTGATGTCTTTTCAAGGGTGGTAGTGGACCAAGTACCCTGAAGAGACTGAAAGTATGGAAAAACATATAGCCACCTCATGGCAAACCAAATACATCAAGTATAACAACCCCATATTCCTTATGCCCCCCGAGGCATTCATGCCTTATTTCCCTCCTTATGACCCCCAATGCATAAACAAGCCATGCAACAAGGGTCCCATAAAATCCCTTGTGATCACTCTCATAACAAGAACCTCTCACTCAAGGGCTGTCACTTCTACCACCCACAAGACCATCCTCTCTCCCAAGAGTAGGAGGTCTTGATTACTCCGAAAACACATACATTGCATAAGCACCAAACACTAAATAAATTTCCAAGAAATACATGCAAGAAAACTAGTCTTTTACACAAACATTTCTTTCAAAACAACATGAAATAATAAAACATTACAAGAAAGGTAGAACCAACCTTAAACTGCCTAAAGGTATGCTAGTTTTGTTGAGGATGAGTAGTCCAATTCCATAAGTCTTTTCTTTCTACACTTAGCCAAATTCTAAATTCCAAATCTCTCTTTTTCTTTTCAAAATTCTTTGTCTCCAAAAATGGAGAGTGAATGATTACCCCCAAAGTCTCTCTTTCTTGCTTAAGAAGACACTAGTGTGAGTTCTCTCAAGTTTCTAAAACTGAAAAGGAAAGTAAGGCAAAATGGGAAAGGGAACTCTCATTCAAAAAGGGAGGTTAATAACTTAGTTCAAGCCTTCTAATTTCCATTTTCGCATAACTTAAAAAAGTCACTTTTAAGGGTGTCTAAATGGTCACATGGGAGTAGAAACATGCCTAAAATTACTCCTTACCCTTAGGTATACCTTATGGGCTTTAGGAAACCCTAATAAACTACCCCTAGGAGTCCATTTAACCCTTTTTAAACCCCTCTGAAGTTTATTTTCGGGTCAAACCTAAGTTGACCATCGCAAAGATTCTTTACCCAAGGCATATATGGAATCATATTAAATTAATTGAAAAAGCTATAGTTAGACAACTCCCTCCAAGAGACAAATTTAAAAACTCAACATAAATCAAAACATGTGTCAAGTGACACAAAGAAAATACTTTTACAAAATTATACATGAAATCTTGTCTCTTGTTAGATTTTCACAAATAAACAAAATTCAATTTAACATTTAGGCAACAATCACTTTCATGAATAAAATACGATACAAACGGGTTGTTGTCTCTCCAAATAGACAAACCCTGGTTTTACGAATGCACATAGGTCTAGGTTTGGTTCTCCATAATATTTCCATGGTCACATGGATAACTTTTCCTGCGCAACCCAATCCCACATTAGTAATTTCAAATAACCTCATATAATATAAAGCACATGAATAAAAATACACATCAAACACTCTACATACAATATACACTTACACAAATCAATACATCTTATATCCAAATAAATCCACATAAGCAGTTATCACAATTCTCATAATTTTACTCCATACATAAAACTTGTATTCTATTTCTATCATCATAGTAAAGTCCTGCAATCCCAATAATGACATACACTATCTCAAATTCATCCTATTCTAGAATCATGTAGAGTTCTTTATCATAAAGCATATAAATAAAGCATCAATCATACATCAATGTTATCCAAATCATGGAATCCTATAAGTTCTAAATCCAGATATTGCTGACATATGTTAAATCAAGATTATCCAATCAGTGGATCTTTTAGGATTTCAATTCATAATACATCAAAATATACACCACCAGGTGAAATAACTCTATAACTTGGTTCAATTTATTTTCTCACAATTCTATCTGTCTAACACAGTCCATTCTATTGTATTATATAGCATTTATTAATAGGGTCAAAACATGGTCAACTAAGTTAATCAAGGCTTGGTTTGGGGAAGGCCTTACAAAAACCATATCTGCAACAAATTCCCACAAATATGGAACCCACAACTTGCAACAAACCCTATATCTTTCCTTGTATTTTCATTCTTTCATGCATTCATGGATTCAACCTAGGGTTATTGTTGGCAATATGTTGGATTTGGTTAAGTGTTGTCATTGATGTGAACACTGATAACTCAATGATGAGCAAATAGTACCAAACTGGTACTGAGAGGGGGGGGGTGAATCAGTACAGACAAAATATAGTCCTAAACTGGTTCAATAGTAATTACTCCAAATGACTGGCAACAATGACACTAGCTTGAAACAGAGTGCAACCAGTAAAACCCAGAACAACTAAAACAATCATAAACTAGTTACTCACTTAGCTTTCCACTCAACTCAGAACTACACTACCATTTCACCCTTATGTATGAATAGGTAATCTATCATCATATCTTCACAATAGCTAGTTCAACATGTTTTATTGATAGACATAAAACATAGAACCATCATATGCTTAACAAGTAATAACAAAGCATCACAAGATAAAAGCATCACACATGACACACATATTTTTCACGTGGAAACCCAACTAGGAAAAACCATGGTGGGAATGAATACCCACAAGCTTGTTGTTAAACTCTTTGGGAGTCCTCTCTATTAGGAGCCTTGTCCTATTAAAGATAGATACAATAGGTTCTATTAGGAACTGATCCTGTTAGGGATCACCCATTTAAGGGATGCCTACATTACCCTGTTAAGGGTTAAACCTTGTTACAGGTTACCTTGTTAGAGGATTTCAAGAGCTCAATAGCTAAAGGATTTCCAGAGCTCTCTAGCTTTCCAGATCTCAATAACTTTGAGTCACCCTGTTAAGGGATTTACAACAAGTTGGCTGAGGCTACCTTGTTAGGGGATTTTCCAACTATTGAGGTGGTTAGAGATCAACAGGTATTTCAATGATCTAGTAATAGCACACAATGCCAATGCAGATCCGTTTAAGCTCCTCTTCACCTTCTGCACTTACACTTTGTAGGTATCACTTCTCTCCTCTAGTCTGGCAAGAATCGTGTATCCCTTCTCTTAGATACTCCCACACAAATTTTTCCAACAACCTCTGAAAGAGTCACAACATCAACCTTATAGGACAATAGACAGGTTGGTAGCATAAACCCTAGACCTGTTAGGTTAAGGAATTCAAATGGTTCAATCCTGACTGTTGATTATACTGTATTGAATGCAACAATCTTGATCCAATCTCAAGACATTCTCCATCGTTTGTTTTCAACCAATTTCATGGTGGCTGATAATCCATCACATGTTATCACCTTTTATAGACTTCTCACATTCCCGAGGTAGATAGGAACAATCTCCTTTATGCAAGATCCTTCATGCGCACAAGGTTGACGTGGCAACATGATCTATTCTTCATTACAATGCTAACTCATCACACAATGTCACCGGATGAGCCATACAAGCTAGAAGCACTTCAATCAGAAACCCTGAAGTTGAGACTACCAACTGGTAGTCATACAACACTTCCATGTGTCAACTCCTATAACCATATGCCAGTTCATCTTGAACAGGCACACCGCTTCACTTTGGCACAAATTTTGATTCACAATGTTATACCGGTTCTCACATATGCCGGTTCATATGCCTTCAGCATATTGACATCAATGACAACATACAATGTCATTATGTCCACATACCAGTTCACATAATGCCAACAAATATTGTATCCCTATCTCGGTTGGATATGGTTCTACTATCGCGGTTGGACCTATCTTCGTTAGACTTGGTGTTTATCTTGTTAATCCTATGAGGATCCAGTTAATACTAAGAGGGGGGGTGAATTAATATTAAGACCAATTCAAACTTTAACTCAAAAACAAACATCTCAGATCTGAAATTATTTAATAAATAACTCAACTTCTGTAATCAGATCTAATAACTTCTTTATCAGATTTTCTTAACATTAATCAAATCATTTACCAATACTTTCACTGTTGAACATTAGATGTCACTAAGAGTGGGGGGGGGAACAGTGATTTCCAAACTTTTCCCTTTTTCTATCCTATGTGTGTATACCGATTAGATGGGAGACTAACACAAATGCAATCACACATAAAAGGGACATCACATGACACCAGATGTATGAGGAAAACCCAAGATGGGAAAAAACCTTGGTGAGAAGTGTTGCTGGAGACTACAACTCTAATCCAACCTCACAATGAAAACCTCGATTACAACATTTAGGGCACCAACCCAAGGAGTACCACTCCTTCTTTAGGGCACCAACCCAAGGAGCACCAACCCCTGATTTTAGGGCACCAACCCTTGCACCGAGCTCCAACTCAGTGATTACAAAATCATTATTATGAATACAAAAGTTATCTTCTTGTTACAAAATAACTTTGTATCTCTCATGTATGTCTCTCTAGTGGTTCTCCTCTCTATAGATCTTTGTTGGTTCTCTCTTCACCTTTTCTCTACAGGAACCTTATCTCTTGCTGCAACCCACTCTTTGTTGCACCTTTCTCTTTGTTGCTCCTTCGCTGGCTCAGCCTCTTCTTCTTCTCTACTGGTTCTTCTCTTTGTTGGTTCTCCAACCTTTCTGTCACACAGGTGCTGGTAACCATCGGTCTTCTTAACTCAATTAGTTGTATGTTGTTTGATTGCTGTTGATTCTCAACTTGCCTTCTTTGCAATCTTCTTTGCCACTTCTTTGTTGGTTCTCCACCACCAATGCACTCCTCTTTCAGACTTATATGCAAATTACCAGTTGCCTCATTATTTCCAGTTGACCTCTTCAGCCCATTTCTCACTCACACATTCAGTCTCTTCCTCGATTCTCCTTGAGCACTTGACTGATTTTCTCTCTCATGTAGAAACACCAACAATATATTTGGCTCACACTCTTATAGCCATATTTTCTTGCCTAAATGTGAGTTTGAACATTGGCATGCTAGGGTTTCCACCATGTACTGAATCTGCATCAGGGATAACTTTAAGAAACCCCCCCCCCCCCCCCCCAGGCAACTATGTAAAATCCTAGTGAATCATACATTATTTTCGGGGGGAAATTTTCATATCGAAGGCGAAATCTTTTTTTTAAATGACGAAAAAATTATTTTGTATTAGCGATTTTTCTAGTGTGCAAAAATGCCATAAATTTCTGGTGAATAGTACCTTGTTCTATGGGGAAAATATTTATTGTGGGAGGTGAATAATTATTGTTAAAAGGAATAAATATATAATTGTATGAGTGAAAAATTTTACTCTGAAGGAAAAATTATTTAAATGTATTGGCAATTTTTATCCACCGCTTGAAAATTATTTAAATGTATTGGTGATTTTTATCCACCGCTTGAAAATTATTTAAATGTTTTGGCAAATATTTTGTTATTTATGGTATAATATATAATTCATTGGCGATTTAATAAATTCATTGTCATTAATAGACAAGGCACATCACATCACATCACATAATACATTGAGTCAGGACTCTGCACGATGTATCAATAAGCACAGCCTCTTTGACAGGTAAAGGGTGACACATACCTAAAATCTATCAATGATTTTAAACCGTTTGATGATCGTATATCAATGGCTGAAGTTTTATTTCAGCCCAATTTTCTGAAGAGAACATAGCTCACCAGAAAGTGTCCGGAATGGAATTGGATTCAATAGACACGTATCAAATGTCACGAATCATGATTGATAATTTCGTTCATTTAATATATATCTTTTCACTTATGGCAATCCACTCTGTCCCCATGCCTTCCAATGTGATACTTGCCAATTTGGTATTGGTTAATAGTTGTTTCCAATTTCGCACACTCGTGCATTTATGGGAAAAATTTGCAGAGATACGAAAGATTTAAAAAAATTTATAGCAGTTAATACTGTTAAAGAAGTAATTATTACAATCAAGAGCTTTAACAATTTATATACGATCTTTGCTTCTTTCATCTTCAATTAGCCTTTGCCATTTAGTAGATAAATCGTCAGAGCTCATGGTATTTTAGGTTTATAGGCTCACTGCTCAGGTTGTTTAATTTGTTAATTTATTTTCTCAAGATGGACACTCCCATCCACTTGAGAAGCATTTCTACAAAGGACCAAAGGGCCTTTCTAGGCTCTGCTAGAGACCCAACCCTCCAATCAGTCTGCAAGGAGGTTGGGTCATTCACTAATGAAGCTGTGTGGATGGTGTTGGGTAGAGAATTTTTGCAAAATGAAAAATAGGTACCGTGTTAACACGAACCTTACATCCCACTTCTTAGCGTCTCTTTTGGACTTGGGAGGAGACAAGGTGGATATGTTGATGCTGTTGAGGAAGGTTTTTAAGGAAGAATTCCTCAGAGACGACATTACTCTTGTCATTCTTGTAGAAGTAGGGGTGGGGATCCCTTGGGTGAGTGATTTATCCAAGCTTCTCTTCCCTGACCAAACATTGCCAGTGGCCAGGCAACCGTTTCTCCTAAACCTGAGTGCGGAGCAGCTGACGCGTCATAGAAAATGGGCGCGGATTGGCAGGGACTTCCTCTGGAAATGGTTCCTCCAAGATGACTTTCCAAACTACATGTGGCTTGAAGAATTCTCTCAGCTTATGCTGTCTGAAGAATTCTACATGGAAGGAGGGCTAGATTCATAGGGAAAAATTGTAAACAATTCCACTACCTGTAGTTTTTTTTTCCTATGTCCTTGAACCCTAACAGGCTGAGTGCCAGAGGCTCACTCATTTTGGCTTTTAAGTTTTTGGGGCACTCAAGTCTCTAATGAAAAAATTGTAAACTTCAAAAGCATAAATAATTTAATGATAATTTTTCAAATTCCAGTTTGTTTCACTTTGCCTCTTACATTCTTATGGATATAAAAATGCTTTCTATAATTCTATTTCATTTTTATTAATTAATTTCTTTCAAATGCTTTTTGTATATGAGCTACATTATTTCAATTATTTGTTCAACAATGGAAATAAATTTAATACTGTGATCTTTTTATGTAATGCTATTAAAAAAAAAATTCAATTCGTTCCATTAATTATTTGTACATTGATTATGGTTGATTATAATTTTATAAATATATACTATTACTATATAGTCATTCAAAATACAAAATTTCAAAAGTTACAAGATACAAAAGTTTATCAGTCAAGGTTTTTTCATTCAATTAATTGAAATGTTTCAACATACAAAATTTGTCCACAACTTATAGCAACCAAACAAAAAAACTAGTTCATTGCCGATAGGCCGCTCACTCAGTCTCACTATCCCCCTAGTCCTCCCAGTCCCTTCCCTCCTCAGAGGTCGATGCTTTGGCTTTCCCTTTTGCCGCTTCAGCTTTCATTTTTGGAATGCAGTTTAGGAACCCAAAGTCGGGGTCGCCCTCCAAGCTTTCCAGTAGCTGTATGGCCCTTCCTTCTTCATCCCTATCTCTCAATACCCTACCAACCTCCATCCTTGCCACCACATGCAAAGCATTCAGGACTTCATCCACCCTCGTTAATTTAACAAAGAGTTTCATCACTTCCCACCCCACTCAAGCTCGTTCACGGCACTGGTATTTGATTTCATCCTCTGGGCCACGAATAAAAGGAAGCAATTCCTCTTGGTCGTCCCTTTCCATAATTCAAATGCCAACTCCCGGCACCACCCACTCCAAGATTGAATCCAGGTTAATCAAAAACTCCCCATCAATCAATTTGACCAATGTGAGTTTTACCTTTTCCAGTTGTGGTTTGAATTCACAGGCCCACGCCATAATCAGAGAGTAAACCTCCATGTTAGTTTGATACTGGTGACTGATATGTGCCACCTCCTCCACAAGCATCAGTTGAGTTGCTGCCCACAACTTCTCCTCCTTAAACCTGAATAGTCCTTGCATTCGTTTATCAGATACTTTGCCCAAAAAGGGCACTAACTTCTTGTCTGTTCGAAGTGTGAAATTGGCCTCCATTATCTTACAGAAGGTATGATTCTATGAACTACAAACTACAGATTTGTTCTGCACTTGCAGCTGCTTCAAAGCAAAAAGTGGTACACAGATGAAAAGGTAAAAAAATATGCCTCCGTCTTAACTCTTATAGGCTGGGTAATGAATGTGCACAATAAGACATTAATGCCATGAGATCAGGAAAAATATTTTCTGCCATCCTCCCCTTCCTCCTTTCATGCAGCATGCCGCAGACAACTCCTTGTGCAACAATTAATCGCCACCTTGGCATTTGCACTTTCCAAATTTTCTCCCCTTCACAGGTTGAGGACTGCAGTTTCACATTTTTTTAAATTAATAGACTAAATTTATGTTGAAATTTTATATATATTTTTAAACTATTTTTGAAAATGATATATCGTAAACATATTTTCAAAGAATTTTGCTAAACGTTAAATTAATATTTTAGATTTAATATTGAATGTTTTCTTTTTAATATTAAATTTTTACCTTTCAAATTGCATATCAAAATTTATATTTTTATTTAGTTATTTGTTTTATTCTAGAAACTAAGTTTCATGTTTAATACTATTTTTGAATTTAAAATTTTTACAAATAATATTAACATTATTTTTAATAGTTATCTCAAACTATTGCCCAATGCCCGGAATTGAACATTTTAAATTTAATTAAATAGAATTAAGTGAAAGTCTATACTTAATACTTATAGTCTATGACTCTATAGACTATAAATCTCTTTTTCGGGCAAAATTTTAAAATGATTTAGTAGACTTTAAAAATAGACCAGAAAAGTAACACAAGTATGGTGACGTGCCAAAAAAAATGGCAGAAGTCGTGGGACCCACTTCATCAAAAAATAGGTACCATCGATCGTTGGATGAACAAAGATCAACAGCTAGGGTGGATTTCAGCCCGAATGTGGGAAGTGAACACCTTTCTGAGAACTTCGCCCGGAATTGGACATTTTAAATTTAATTAAATATAATTAAGTCTAAAAATCTCTTTTTCGAGCGAAATTTTAAAATGATTAAATAGACTAAAAATCAAACTGGACAAGTGACACGAGTATGGTGATGTGCCAGAAAAATGGTAGAAGTCGTGGGACCCACTACATCTTAAAACAGGTAACATCGACCCGCGACCATTGGATGAACAAAGATCAACGGCTAGGGTGGATTTCGGCCCGAATGTGGGAAGTGAACACATTTGGGAGAACTTCACCCGGAATTGGACATTTTAAATGTAATTAAATACAATTAAGTCTATAAAGCTTTTTTTCGGGTGGAGGTTTAAAATGATTAAATAGACTAAAAATCAAACCGGAAAAGTGACACGAGTATGGTGACGTGCTTGAAAACTGGCAGAAGTGATGGGACCCATGACAACTGACAATAGGTACCATCGTCCATTGAATGAGCAAAGATCAACGACTTAGGGTGGATTTCGGCCTGAATGTGGGAAGTGAACACATTTGGGAGAACGTCACCCAGAATTGAAACGTTTTAAATTTAATTAAATATAAGTAAGTCTGTAAAGCACTTTTTCAGATGGAAGTTTAAAATTATTAAACAGACTTAAAAAACACACCTGTAAAGTCACAACAGCTACCTTGATCCCTCGTCCGTTGGATGAGCAAAGATCAATGACTTAGGGTGGATTTCGGCCCGAATGTGGGAAGTGAACAGGTTTGGGAGAACTTCGCCTGGAATTGAACGTATTACATTTAATGTCCTCAAAAATTCAGAATTTATACTGAAGTATTGAATGTTTTGTCCTTCGGCATCGAAGAATTAATAATAATTAATAAAATTACAACATGATTCTTAATGTCCTCAAAATTTATACTGAAGTAATGAATGTTTTGTCCTTTGGCATCGAATAGTTATTAATAGTAATTAATAAAATTACAACATGATTCTTGATATTTTGCCCTTTAGGTTTTACTTTTCTACTTTTTAGAGTTTTCAAAATAAGAGACTTGTAAATCATAATCATCTTTCATTTCCTGGATAAACCTGTAAATCGAGGGAGATTCAGAAACAACTACTAGATTGAGGAATGCAAGTTGCAACAGAGACTATCTGTGCCAATCTAGTGAAATAGAAATTCCAATTTCCAGGTAAAATCTAGAACACCTACATCCCACCTTTTTGGCTTTTGGTAATCTCGTGGTCCAATTTGAGGGTTAACATTTTCAGGTTTTTATCTAGTTGCCTAGCATTATTTTGAATTATTAACAATAATAGTGATGGGGAAAACGGGAAGCAGTAGTTCAACAAGAAGCCAAGTGAAAAACAAAATGTACCTTAACCTAACCGAACTAGTTAAAACACCAAGTTTCACTGATGAATACCGTGATATTTATGACCCTGCTATCCATGGTGAAAAGCGTATCATAGATATTAGATATACATTGTCTAGTAAGGCGGCAGATGCATCCAGGGCAAAATTTACTATTTTCAACCCAATGTTACAAAATATAACAAATAAAATTGCATCATGGGATGTTGGATTGGGAAGCATGGTGTTACCTAAAGTATTCCCTTACCCTGATTTTGTCATGGTCTGCGTCAAAAATTATGATGAAGATAAAAAAGAAATTGTCAATAAAAATACAAAAGAGGAAATTCTATCCATAAACGAGGGAGAATTTGCTCGTTTGTTGAACCTAGGATTTGAAGCCCAAAATTCAAACGTCCAAATTGACCTTGAAAAGCTGGTAGGGAATTATGAGAGTCTCGATCCAAGTCGCAAAGATTCATTTATCAAAGGTCTAATAAAGATTGGTATTGGTATTGTGTTGGATCAGAATCATAAGCCTCCTTATGATTTAAAAATTTTGTTCCATGGGTTGAGGATACTATTTCCTTGCTGTCGTTTTACCTAGGATTGGAAAATGATAGGGAAGTGGGTGCAAGCCTTCTTGAAATGATTTATAATATCCATTGTGCAAGTCAGCCAGTATGATATAAGTTTATTGATCACATTGTAAAATCCATGCAAAAATAATTACTTATGATCAAAAAAGGTTCCTGTAAGACATTTAGGTTCTCATCCTACTTGTGCTATCTCCTTCTATCCAAGTATCATGCAATATTTGAGACCAACAAGCTTCAAATTGTGAGCTATAAGATTGATGAGAAGACTGGGAAGAGAACAGACTATCCGATATATGATTGGAGCCCAAAGATAAGGATGCATGATAACAGAAAGAACTACAACCATTTTGTAGACTTCTTTTTGGCACCAATGTATAATGAAATTACAAGCACTCCAATGCCTAGGTTGCCTATGTCTTGTAGAGATTGCATTCAACTCGGAAGTCAAATAGAATTGGCTGATTGGTTCTTCATGGAAGAATTCACTGTGTTAAGGTTTTATGGATCGGCAGTAAAACCATACAGACTTCCAATACATGTGATAGAGAGGGTATTTGCATTAGATTATGTACGGCAATTGGAGAGCACAGATAGGCACTTCCATGGTCAGCAAAAGAAGAGCATATTTCCTTCCTTGCCTTTCTCATGTGGAGGGTTCACATTTGAGAGAAAAGCATTCATTGTGGCACATGATTTCTTGACAGTTTTTAACTTTGGTGATGAGGGTCTCTGGCAGTATGATCCAATCGGTGTAGTTCAAGCAAGGCTTAAGAAAAATGGGAACTCTTCAATGTTATGTCAACATGAAAGTAAACCGTTGCTAGAAAAGCTTAGAAGCAAGGACTCTTGGGATGAGGTTAAAAAAGAGATGGAGAAAATTGCAGCTGACAATAACATTTCAATAGAAGAAATTTCATCACAAATTATGGAGGGCCAGGGCATCCAAAATAGGTCCTACAATTTCTACATAAAATCTGCTAATCCATTTAAGAAAACTATTCCCAAATCAATTCTGCACGAATGTAAAGAGAATTACTGGACTCAAACCAAGATAAATGATTTTTGGACTATGAGGAGGAATCTCGGTGAACCAAAGACAAGTGCAGGATTTGAGAGCATCGACGAGGATGCAGAGTTTAGCAAATTGTGGGATATGGAGCATGGTGGGACTAAAGGTGATGATGATGAGCATGAGGTTGTTGTTGAGCCCCCTCCAACAACTACTACAATGCCTAAAATATTAGGTGGATTCAGTGAGTCCATGAAAGAAAAATATAGCAAAGGGGCAAACCTTGTGGAAAAAATGGGTTTTGAAGGTGGTGGTCTAGGTCCTAGAGGAGAGGGCATTTGGTATCCACTTCAGGTACAACTTCCATCACAATCAAAATCAAAAGGTCCTTATAAACCAGTCATTGGACTTGATTCTTCAAATTCATCAGGGATAGGTACTACTCATTATCCTCAGGGTCCACCTACATTTGTTTCTAGTTCAAATCCACAACCACCACCACATCATGGTATTCCCATTGGTGGTGAATTAAGTGCCACTGCCACTAGTGGGGAATCTGGGGATAGTATTCCTATTATTGTTCAATCAAGTGCCGCTATGATTGGTGTTGGACAAGGGCAACAACAAAATATCTCTCGCAAGAGGCCACTAGAGGTAGATACTCAATCTCATACTATTGAGAATCCTATATCAAGTGCCACTGACACTACAAATCAATCATTTGCAGCTATTTAGATTACACACCTCAAAAGACTATGAAAACTAGACATGAAAGTGTCATGGGAGTGGGACAACATCAGGAACTATTGTTGGTAATCCTAATCCTGGTCAAGCATTAGTTAAAACCACAAGAATAAGTGGAACTGGATCCTATGGTATTCCTATGTCACCTTTCAAACATTCAATTGCTTCAGCAAGCCCAGATTTTCAATTTCGTGATTACTATGAAAAATTTGAACACACGACAAAAGCAAATAAAGAAAAAAAGAAAGCATTTCATAGGAATTCTGTGTCTGAAGTTGTAAACGAACAACCTGCAAGGAACGAGGTATTTCCAACATATGACCCACAGAAAGATATGATGGAGTTCATGGTTGTTATTGCCCCCAGGCCCACCTAAAGATAAAAATCCACCACACAGTTAGATAGATCCCTCTCAATTTCAAGTTAGCACCCTCCAAATGGATTTCTCCAAAGTACATAATGTGGACAAAATTAGTGTGTCAAAAAGGACTAACGAAGTGGTCTACACTTCACTGCTAAAGGTGGAGAGAGAAAAAAATAAAATGGAGAAACAAATAGAAAAGTTACAGGCAGACTTTGAAAATGAGAAATCAAGGAGGAAAGTAGTAGATAGCAAGTGCAATTAATTACAGAAAAGGATAAAAAATTTGAGATCTACAGTAGAAATTGCAGAGCAGGACAAGAAGGATGCAGAATTGAAGGACCTGACACAAAAATTGGCTAAAAGCAGTAATAAAATTGTTGAGGAAAAAGCCAGTTTTCAAAAATTATACAAAATTTATGAGTCTTCTGCTGCCAAAATGAAAAAATTACAAGACCTATTGGATCATGGGAAGGAAAAAGAGAAACATTTGCAAGAGGAAGTAGAGGAAGAAAGAAAAAATGTGCACAAATGAAAGAAGACTTGCACAATGCAAATGATAAAATAAAAACTTTGGATGATAGATTCAAAGATAATATGAAAAATACAATGAAGTATATACAAGAAAACATTTGGCAGGAAATAATGCAGAGGAGTGAGAAGTTGTGTGAATGGTTTCAATTGACTGAAAGTATGAGACATTTTAAAAAAAAAATCAAACGACACTATGAGAAGAGCACACATGTTTATTCAAAAGAGGAAATGGCAAAAAAGATTTTGAAAGTAGTCTACAGTTCTAGTGATAGCTACTTGGCATCCAAGGGAATTAAGAGCCACATTGATGCCACAGTTAAGACATCATCTATCATTCAAAAAAGCCAGAAGCTAAGGGAAACATCAGAAGTTATGGACAGTTGTGGAAAAAAGATAATGAAGCTGCAAGAAAAGAAAAATAATTTGATTAAACTTGGTTTGCCTAAGCCTGTTGACACAGAAAATAAATTCATTGGAGAAGAAGCTTACAAAGAAATCATGGAGAAAAAAATGAAGTCTGATTTAGACTTGCTTCCAAAGGACACAACTCCCAAAAGATTTCTGGAATTCATCCAACCATTTACAACTCTAAATTCGCTATTGGATGAAACAGTGATGTCAAGTAAATCTTCTAAATATGGAATGTTGACGAAGTTGGAGTTGACTTTCCATAGTTTATAGAATATTGACCTTCCATCAAATGAAGAGTGGAGCACCCTACAAAAACTGGCACAAAATTCTTAAGAATCATAGTATGTATTGCACAATTTTCTTCTTTTATTCTTAATTTCAAGGTTTTTTTTTTTTCCTGTTTGCTATTTTGCTAATCTAGCCTATGAATCTAATTTATGAATAGGAAAAAAATAGCACTCGCTATTGCTATTTTGCTAATCCAACCTATGAATCTATGATGCACACTGCAAAACTTTAGCTACTAAATTTGTATTCTCAAATTCTCCCTTGCTTTAACATTTATGCATTTCTCTATTTCTGATTAGTAGGTTTTTGGCACTCCTATAGCTATTGTCTATGTTTAGTTTGTCATGACTCATGGCATGAATTAATATTTAATTTTTAACTCTATTTTTTGAACGGGAGACATCAAACATGTAGCAGATGTTAAATTGCTGATACGGCCTGTGATGGCCATATAAATATGTGTTGAGTTTGTGATTTTGATGTTCAATGTTCACATGTTGCAAACTTGCAATTCAACCTGAAGCTGTTGTTGCTCCCTTGTTTCTATAAAAGGGAATTCAAGGTCATTTGCAATTTTGCAAAGGGTTCTGAAACTTTGTATTCACTTTTGCATGGACATTGGAGAATCACACAGGAGTTGTTGTTGCTCTCTTGTTTCTATAAAAGGGAATTCAGGGTCATTTGCAAAGGGTTCTAAAACTTTGTATTCACTTTTGCAATTGGCATGTAGAATCACACAAATTGGTGTATTACTATTGAATGAAATGTATCATATGGCTATATTTTGAAAGAATTAATGAAAATCTAAGTTCTCGACATGTGTATTACTATTGAATGAAATTTATCATATGGTTCTGAAATATATCACACAGATTTGAGACTCAAACATGTATAAATAAACAATAAACATCTTTGTATCAATAAACACATTATGGTTTTTTTTTATTATGCTTTTTTAAATCTGGAAATAGAAAGTTGAAAAATAAAATTACAAATCAATATTAAATTCTAATTGCAAAAAGTAATATGCTTTTGTAATATGAATGATGAGATACATTAATAATATTAATAAATACCAATCTCTTACAGTTGCCATTCATCCTCATCAAATTCAGTGCTTTCTTGATTCTCGTCTGTGGTTTCTTTACTCTGAGACTGAGTCTGCATATCTTTGCTGAACTGCATCTCAATGCTACCAGTAGGTCCACTAGTCCCACTGGCACTTTGGTTTGAAGTGTTTCCCAAACCTCTTCTTTCACATTTGGACCTCCAAATTTGCAGTGCCCTATTGTAAGGAAAAGTGTGGACATCATACCTAGATGTATAGAGCCTCAAGCAATTTTCCAAATTTTTGTCTAGTTTGTTTCTTAGCTTTGATTTTAGGAACCCCAAAGCACTGAAAAATCTCTCATCTTCCACCAAACCCAATATCATGGTAAGACATAAAGAAGCAAGCTTCACATATTCTGGCATTGAATCACACAAGGATGCGTTCTCAACTATATATTTCCAAACCCTTGTTATTGATCCCTCTTCGCGGGGGTTCTCCATTTTGGCATATTGTTGTTTCATAGTGTATGCAAAATGAGATGATTGCTCTCGAAGATGAGTTTTGTCTAATAGTCCATTTATAGTTACTCCATTCAGTTCTCTGGATATGCAAAATTGTTTTATCAAAGTCAGTAGCTTACTTCGAAAATCAGATGCACTGTTGAGGCTCCAATAATGAGGAAACACAATAGACATGGCTTTGAGTAGGTTGTCAGGAGGGAATCTACTTCTAATTTCTGAGGAAAGATCATATGCAATTTTCTTCACAGAAGTAGTTACAATCTCAACAATCTTGTCGAAATCTTCCTTTGTAACTCTTGCTAGTTTCTTCCTAGGGCGCTTTCCTGGTTCCTCAGGGTCAACAGTGGCATAGAAGTGCATTGGTATCTCAAATCCCTATACATTGGCACATACCTCCCTATCTGCACCGATTTGTAAAAATTTATCAGGATTGTTCAAATCTGTGAGTGTCTGCCACTTAACAAATTTTTCACCAGATAGTGTTGGTTCATTTCGATAGAGATTATCGAGGGTCATGCATGTCATCTTATGCAATGTAGCATATTCTACAATATACAGAGCTCTTTTTTGGGTAGCCTTCATAATATTCCTCATTTCCTCTAGCATGGGCAGAAGAGCTGCTAAAGTTAAGAGTACTTAACCTGCCAAGAAGTTCAGGAAATTTTGGTTGATCTGATTCATCGCAAGTTGTGTGAAATAGTCCAATCAAGGATGGATATTTTGAAAACACTTGATGTGCTGGACCATCCAAAGAGATCCATCTAGTATCATTATCCTTGAGAAGATTGTTCCCATCAGTTAATCCATTAGCAAAGTGTTGAAATTACATAAATCGCTTGGGACTTCGACAGAAGTGTGAGTAGAGCTCTCTGATTAAAATTTCAATTTTTTTAACCGAAGCAAACTTGCTCACAATTCCAAAAGCTAGATTCATCTGTGAGCCATGCAGTGAATTGCAGTAATTTATGGTGCAAATGAAGTTTCAATCTTTGTATAAAGACCGTTCCTGTGACCTTGCATTACTGAAGCTCCATCTGCTCCAACACAAACCAATTTTTTGGCTACCGTCATGTCATCCATACCTCCATATTCAATTAAACTTCTCTTTACTAGTAAATTTTCCATTGTTGCACTCTCCTTTATTTTAGCAACAGATAGTAGATGAGGTTGGCGAGTATGATTCTCTACAGTATAAACATGCATGCATACCCATGAAGTATTGTCTACTATCGTAACTTCGTCTAAAGAAAATGCAATGAAGTTTGACTCTCTTATTTTTTCCTATACATCTTCTATTTCAACCTCAACAAGACAACTTGCCCATTCCCATCCACTATTTACTGACTAGTGTCTATTAGGATAGTTAGGAACTTTCAAAAAGTGTAATAAACCACTAGTTGATGGGAAATCTATCATAGCACGCCCTTTGCTCAAAATATGAAAAACAATGCTTAACTAAACAACTTTTCCCAGTTGTTCTATTTGCATTGCTTTTCCAAAAATAGCTTCAATAGAACCTTTAACTTCAGCAGGCTTCGTCTGTAATTTCTCATGAAAATAATACTCTTTGGCATTCCTCACATGCTTACATTCATCCTTTGTTTTCCATCTTATCACTAATTTTTCAACCCTGTCTATCATTTGTTTTTCATAAACTTTACCCATATACTTTTCTATGGTGTCAAATTTTAGCTGCAACCTAATTTCCTTCTTATTTTTCCAAGTGCAAATCTTACACCTGCATTCTATTGGAGGCTTGCCTTCGATTGGATTCTCTACTAGTTCAATGAATGGATACTTCAATGCCCAATTAATTTGAAAATTCCTGACTGACATATCCCACTCCTAATCCTTTTTTGATTGTGGTTCACCATTTTTTGATATGGCTTTTCTTTTCCCCTTCCATGCATTATCATCAATGGAATTATCACCCAAGTCGATTATATCATTCCGGCTAACTTGGGTATCTACCAGATAATCTTCTTCAAGATCATCCTGATCTGAGATATCAGGTTCACCACCATCTTCAACATGCGGTGCAGGTGGCGAATTTTGTACTTGTACTTGTGATGATGTACCTTCCTGATTTTCACCAATACCACAATCTTTTCCAATGCCAAAGTACAAAGACAACGTTCTTCTTTTTGTTGGCCTCTCCTGGCCTTCCCCACATTCAGGTTTCCTACCCCTCTTCCTATTCGACATCTCCAACGAAATAAAGGCTGCCAAAAAAATATCAATTTGCTGAAGAAGCAATAATAGACTATAATGTATAATATACTAGTTCAAAAATATGATCACTCACCTTTAGGCTTTAGGTAACTAGTAGTCACCAATACAGTCAACAACAATGATTTTCCTTGGTCTAAAACTTCGCTATTGATCAGAATTCAAGGCCTAGAACCCACCAGATTGTGTTGAGATAGATATGATCTTTGCATGTATTTATACCAATCCTTATATGGCAAATTTTGTGGGAATTTACCAGTATACAAATATTTGGCAAATCCCGTGTAATTATAACACAACTTATGTAATTTTTGAGGCGATTATAGGTCGTCCAAATATGACTTATGTAATTTTTGAGGTGATTATAGGTCATCCAAATACAACTTACGTAATTTTCAAGGCGATTATAGGTCATCCAAATAATAAGCGAATAGCGAATACAATATAGTTGGCGAAAGTTGGGGTGACTAGAGACATGCGTCGGCAAGATGTCGAGTGAATTGGGTCCCCCTGGATAATAAATCTTCACATGCCTATAGGCGAATTAAGGTCATCTATTAAGGCAGCCTCAGAGAGTGTAAGCGAAATAATTAAATTTATCGTGTGTCCACCATATATTGTATTGGCAAAATCATCGCATAGAAACATTTAATTGCATAAAACATATGGTGATTGGGCCGTGATGTTGACAGAAATTGATAATGTTCTGGTGACATGGCCACCCCCATACGGTACAAAATATTCACCATTTTCGACAGGGCCAACGTGAAAAATTTGCCATTGGTGAATATTCGCCACTAAAGTAATCTCTGATCTGAATCCAATCTAATCTCTAATCATCATGACATATCATATCCAATCTGATATCATGTCCTTGATCAATGTTGTAATGCTCACCAAAATACCCTAGAGAAACTAAACATCTAACACACTAATGCAAATAATTTTTTGTTTTATTAACATCTATTAACAACCAACGTAACACATAACATCTCCATTTAACTACATTGATTTTCCATTTATCCATTATGAACATGCATCATTACACATTTCACTAATTAACGCAAGTGGAAATAACATAACATCATTAATCTTTCCCTAGGGTACTTCAACGTCATTACTTAATTAACTTCCATAATGACATCCTACTCATATGATAAACATATTACATCTTGAATTAATGCATCATACTTAATTTACTAATCATGAGATATGCAACCTACCAAATTATCTATCCATCATGATATGCATGCCATTATACCATTTTACTAACATATTACATTCCTTCTTTAAAAATGCAAGACAACCCCATATTCCTACATTCATATTATGCACCAAATCTAAATGTATTGCAACCCATCATTTCCTATCTACTTGCTCTTATCCTTTTCCATGATAATGCAATCCTAATGCATGGGTATAATCTATCTTCACTAATCCAATTAAACTTACATCAATTGTAATATATATTAACATGATCTTATTCCATCTATTATTATTATCTACTCATAATGTATAAACTATAATTCATTCTTTAACCAACATGATAAACTAATTCCCATATTTCTTTACTTAAGCATGAGCAAGCACAACGTCACTCCAATCCTTCAATCATAGAGTTGATTTATTAACTTATAAACATATAATTATATACCAATATAAAACCATTGCTTTCAATACAAGTACATGATGGCATACATCATATACAAGTCATTTACTATCTATCTAGCATGATATACATTCCGTTACTATGCAACCAGTTTCATAACATCATAATTTCATTTGACAATGACCCTAATGCATAACACAAGACTCCTAATATTTTCTTTCAATAATCCTTTTTGCATTCTATGCATACTTTTCCTAATGTCCAATGTGCACACATAGAGACATCATCATCTAAATCTGATCCATATTATCTAACATCCTTAATACTTACATTTAATATTATTCCATTTCTAAAGGTTCTTTCACATATTAAATCACAACCTAAAGAATAAGCATAAAATTCTTTTCTAATCAATACAAGAAGATCATATCATAAATCACATCTATTTCAATTGCAACTCCATTACCAAATTTGGGTACATGAAATCATTCCATTCATTTAACAAGAACATATCCATACATCTCATTACCACATTTATGAATCATGACATATCCTAACTACCATTTAAGAACTACTTACAAATACATTTACATAACAATACATCATGATCATAGCTCTTCCTTTTACATGATTCCATCCACCATGTACAAGATACTACATACATGCATTCCATCATATTCATTACATAAATCTGCTACAAGGTACATCCATGATCCATCAAGAAGTAGAATCCACATCCATGTATGAAGAATCCAAGAGAACATCTCAATGGCAAAAAAGCACCAACAAGCCAACCATGTGGAACCAGTGGAACCACCCTTTGTGCTAGGAGATGACACAAGGTCCCAACACACACTCTAAATGTAAGCTAGCACCTAGAACCAAAGAGACTAACCACACAAGGACTCTCATGCATGAACCAACACAATACAACAAGATTAAACTCTCAAAGGCATACATCTCAACAAGGCATAAATGCATCCAATAAGGCATAATAATAAATCATCAAGGGGGACACATGTAGGAGTGGAGTGTCATCACATGCCATCCTCAAAACATAATAACATAAGGCACTATCTTGATGGACATGTGGAGCCATCTCAACCTACGAGAGACTAAGGGATATTATCTTACCATCTTCATGACCTTCTCATGCTTATCCTAAAACATCCTCCCTAGGACTAAGTCATGAGGCTCAAAGCAATTTATTATCTTATTACTGAATCTAGCTACCCAACCCATCAATTATTAGGTTATCACTTATTTACAAATCAAGGTAAACTCTAATGTTCCCTGTTGGTATAGACTTCATGCATCCTTACAAGGAACCTCATGCAAGCCTATCTCTCATGACCCCGGTCATCACAAGGAAGCCCACCCCCCCTAACATGGTCCAACAATAAATCACAAGAGGCTCTAAACCATAATAAAACATGAAAATATAACATTCATATGCAGCCAAGAACATCCACTCATACTATTGCAACATACTCGAGGCTACAACATAATCAAATATAATAGAATGAGCCTCTTGGCCAATAAATACAAGGCATAACAAGACCATCAAATCTTCCATCAAATAAGAAGATAACCTCGCAACAAGACCAATCCACTTACTGGTCCAAAACAACAACATAATCATCTCATCATCCATGACTTATCAACATGGAGAGAGTGCAAATACAACCACAATAATGTAGAAAGACAAATAAGCATAAAACCATGAAAAAGCATCAAATCAGATCAATACCAATCCTGGAAATCATCATCAGACCTCAAACAAGCTTTTGGTACAAAAATCCAATCGGAAAAAAGTATTCAAAATAAGAAAAACTATAAAAAACATATAAATCATATAGGTTTGCACATTCACACAATAGGTTGGCGCATTTACCCAATAGGTTAGTGCATTTACACAATAAGAGGGCATAAATGAAATAAATAGCTACAAACTATAAGCCAAGTTCTAATAATATTTTCTTCATGGAAAAACACATACAAAACCATTTCAAAACACACAGAAACCCCAGTAAAATAAAATCCAACACCTTCAGACTATAAAACTCACAAAAGAAAAACTATTCACACTCCCATTCAATCAAATGGCTCAACAACCAGAGATTGACACAAAAATTTCTTAGAGCCGTGAGACAGCATGTACAGGAAGCCAAGATATATTTTCCAATAGAGTATATTATAACTCATATAATATAAAGTTTCTCCCCAAATATTTATTTCCAAAAACTATATTAAAACCATAGAATAAATATTATTTTCAACCCATCTTCTGAAAACAATGTGTAGACACAAAGCATACATGGAAGTCATTAAAATAAAAATAATACAAAGGCTCAAAGCTCCAACCTACAACCAGAAGTGATGGAATGAAGCTAAAGAAGAGATCCCCACAAAGCCAAGCCAAAATCCAAATCAAGCTCTAGCCAAAATCCAAATCAAGCTCCAGCTAAAATCCAACCAAAATCCAACTAAGCTCCAGCCAAAATCCAAGTACAAAATCGAAAAGCCAAAGGAAAAATGCATGCAAGAAAAACTTTCAGAGAATAGCCAAGCCCGAAAAACTTCACGCGAATGAAAATAAAAAGAAAACAACAATCAAAACCCTAGCCTCAACCTCGGCCAATCAAAATATTCCATTTTGGAATATATTTTACCAGCCCACCATATATTATAAGTTATTCTCCCATTTTGAATCTAGCCAATGAGAGTAAAGGGTAGGCATAGTAAATATATTTATCCAGCCAAGTGGGAATGTTATATTATTATTTTAAATTTAATGTGTTCATACACCCCACTTAGGAAATGAAAGTCAAACTATTAAATAAACATAAGCTATAAATAAATAATCCAAATGGGGATTAAAATTAAATAAACCAAAAGCTAATAAAATAAATTAAGGAACTCCAAATAAATATTAAATATCAAATAAATACTGAACCATAGAAAATCAAATAAATAATTAGATAATCAAATTACAACTATAAAATAAATATTAAACAACAATAAAGCTTACCAATAAATATTAATCAATATTAAAATATAAAAGCACTATTAAACAATAAATAATAAATAAATACCAACTAAGCAATAAATCAATAATAAATAAATAAACATTAAATGAATAAATAAATAAATACATAATTAAATATCAAACAAATATTAAAATCACACAAAATAAGTAACCATAACTATCAAATAATTAAATACTTAAAGCCAATAAATTAAATAATTAAAATAAGCATTATTAATTTTAAAATCACACATCAAGGATCACATAATTAATCTAAACATAATCAAATAAATCAACCATCTCTAAACATACTCACAATATTGAAAAGATCAAACTCACTAACCGACATGGCAAATTACGCCAAGACGCTATGACACTTGGTGCACATCTTAGACCTAGAGTAAGTGAAGGGAACTCATGTCATCTCTGAAACACATAAGCCATTGAAGTTAAAGACATACTCAGCCTTGTGAATCTAGGTGGAGTCGATGTTTGGTACCTGCAAGGTTCTGCAACCACAAAATGATAACACAAAATATACATATATATCATAACAGGCAAGTGATAGAGAGTCGTGACGACACATCTTGCTCGCAATGAGTGATGTGGAATTGTCTCTATCATGAAGGCAGTCAAACTATAGTCAAACACATCTCATAAGAATCTCATCAAATGTAATCATGAAATAGGGTTAGTGTAATCATAATCAACACCAAATCCATGATCAATATAATATTTTGATAATCTATCGCATAGTAAGCATATAGTACCCATCAAATCACATGATCAATAATGATAGTATCAACATCGTATAAAATCCAAAATAGCATATGCTCAATAATATCTATCATCACAATAAGTAACTAAAATACATGAATAATCATCATAGATAGTTGAGATAAGTCTATCACGCATGGAATAAAAGTCAACTCTAATCAAAACAAGTCAAGTCAAGGGTGTACACTATAGAAGTTCAACACTCAATCAATGAGCATCGCTCATCTGTTTACCTTGCCAACCAAGTCTTCTCTCTTTTTCTGTTTGTAGCATCATTTTTAACCTTTTGTCTGATCGATCATGTGTGTGATGCAGTTTCCTTCATCCTCTTCGATCTGCAAGACCAATATGTACTGGATCTATGTTGTTTCCTTGATCTCTAGCCACAATCCTCTGCCTTCATTTGTCAAGATTCATAGTCTTCATAAGTTTTGGACCAGTCACCAACAACTTCACCGACCTGTGCATGCATGCCACTTCACCTCCACATGGCCCCGTTGTAAGCATCCACCTCAACTTGGTTTGCTTTGTTGGTTTCAAGAGGATCACCAACCAACCACACAACTGGGTTCATCTACTAGTTCACAGACCCTCCTGGTTATACCCTAACCAGTCTGCCTTCAACCTTGCACTCTGCTTCTTTTCTAGTGGAACACCTAAACTGGTCAACACACATGCCAACCTACCTCATGCACATCTTCATCAGATGGGAGCCTTCTGCATCTGCATTTTTCTAGCATTACTAGTGCACATACTTACCAGTAAACACCTTGACAACATCATGTCATCAACCTTCACCATATTCCATCTGTCTACATTTGTGGCAGCACCTTTTTTCACCACTGGACTAGTTCTGCAATTATCATGTTTTTCAAGGTGACAAACATATCCTTCCTTCTTTGTAGCGGCAACTCATCATGTCTTCCTTGTTGATCTGATGCAAATCCTTGATCTCATGCACCTAAGGCAACTTAGTGTTTCACCAATTGATTTGGTGTGAGCCTTCAAACACTTGCCTTTAACTCTTTTATCTTATCTCCAAGAACTATGATGCATTCCATGCATAATAGGAGATAAGCTCCACTTACCAGTGGGAGTGGATCCTTGTCATCTGCATCTTGCAATGCACCAATTTGGCTTCCCTATTTGAGCAACATATCTTCAATCAGGCACATGTGATCTGGTTGGGCACAGTCACCATCATCCATCTTCTTCAAATGGTGGTTGCATCTTTATCCGGTGGGAGTCCCACTATTTCTCATCCACATAGCATGTCGGTGGCTTGAACATACTTCTCCTCTAGTGTTGATGTGATTTTGGTAACATTCCCCCTCTTCATCATAATCAACAACCCAACATATTTCTCTCTTATTTGTAACATCCATGCACTACCAACATGTCTCTTACTGGTTTGCAGTCCTTATGTCTTCAACACAAGTCAACGTTAAGTCGTGTACTAATGACTCCAATGGCCATTAAGCTAGATGACACACACTTCCTTACCGATGATCTACTATGCTAGATGACATCAATGACACCATTTCCAATATTCATTACCAACATTGCTCATCAATCTCCCTACCAGTTTCTATCCTATATCGATTGACATCAATGATAACACAACGCCAACAATCTTCCCCTTTGGCATTGATGTCAAAACATGTAGTATCTGACATACTATAGATTCTCTCTCCTCCTTTGTGTGATTCATGAATTCTCGCACATGTAGTATGCGACATACTACATAATTTCTCCCCCCCTTTGACAACAATGGTAAAGGGCACTGACAAGGTTTCTCTCCTCTTTGTGTATATGGGGCACTGATAGATTTTTATCTCCCGCTTTTGCTCTATCAGATGTATCTTCTCCTTTTACCTTCAAACTTTGCATCCTCTCTAAACACAGTATTTGAGATGGAGGGCTCAACCACCAATTGACAGCAATTGTTCAGAAACCAAGTGTATATACAAACCAGAACCCTATTGCATAAACAAGTCTGAAACTAATTGAAGGCACATGTGCTAGTGAATACAACATACCTATCGGTCCATACTGCATCATCTCCCCTTGATATGTAGAAACCATTTTGACCCCAAAAATCTGATTCCAAGTGTTGAAGCTATCATTGATACCAAATACATGTTCTCTTGTGCAAGTAACTCTCCCTCTTTGCAAACAACACTCTCGATGGTCCAGTTGTGATTTCAATCGGATAGACACTGAGATATCTCACAACCCCAGATACTTCCAAAAACACCAACACACTGGTACAACCATAGACACGTGCACACCCTCTTTGTCCAGCAAGTCTGATACAAATTAGAAAACATGGCTGTCAACTCCCCCTGAGTAATGCATCTTAGGTCCTCATTTCCTGTTAGGTTCATAACCGAAGCCAACCTGCCCCTTACATCAATTGAGCTATGCATATGTGATCATCTGATGATATTTTAGCTTCATTATATCCATCACAAAATATGACATGATTCTAGATGTACACAATACCATACAATATCATCATCATGCCATAAATCAAACTGGTTAGCCCACAAAGGATGCATGCATACAAGATCAACAAATGAGCCATTATATGTCATTTAGGTCATCTCCAATACCACCTGAGACATAAAATCCTCATTTCATGCTACCGAGGCTAATGCAATGATCTCGAACCTTATTGTCTTACATAACCTACAAGTACTTGCTAGCATACTATCGATAACATCCTGCACATACCGTTTTCTTGTATTGGTCCATCATCACTACCTGAGAATCTACCTGTAACTCCTATCTTCTTTTGTCAATTTGCATTTGATCCCAATTATACATTTTCCAACCATTAACACAGGCAATATAGATCCATATTTCATCTGTAGGTGTGTGGCCAAGGCGGCCACTACACACACTTACCATCTCATTTCCTTCCTTTATACCAACAACAACCTGTTCTTCCATGTGTCCTCTTCCATTGAGGGGGTGAATGATAAGGTCAATGTACTACCCCCCCAAGGTCTTGCATCTCCTTTAAGCCTTAGGAGATATCACCTATGCATTGAATGCACAGTGCTAGTCCATGGTTGCATCTTTTTTCTTCTTCCTCCATACTTGCTGGATCTCATTCTTCGTCCCATTTTCAGTCTTGGGAGCAGATTTTACCTTCTTTTTCTGATTGGTCCTTTCTTTGCCAGATTATGCCACTTGAATGGAAACATTGCTGTAGAAGAAAACAACATTCATGCCACACACATGATTGGGGGACCTTTTGTGAAATCGATTAGACCATCTTCTTTTGGTCATGTTGTTGTAACCGATTATTGGAACCGGTGGGCCTCTTGATCCTGCAGGGATAGTTCTCCTTAGGTTCCATGCAGGTCTCTAACTTCCATATGCTTTATATCCATTTCTATGTTGAGCATAGATACTATACCAGCTGCCATATGAGTGCAAGTTCATCCTCCTGCAGCTATGATTTTTATGGCAAAGGCCATTAGATTTCCAACATATGACATTATTGTTTCTAGGAAGAACATACTATCTATTCCTGGTCTTCATTTTGCATTCATTTTCCCTATGGACATATTCTTTACTTGCAAAACAATAACCAGAGAGAGGAGGCACATAACTTACAAATTTGTTTTGCCATGCATGAGGAGATCTTACCAGTTTAGTATCTCCATTTCTACATCTTCAGGGATGGATCTTGGATTGTCCATGCTCTATATCTCTTCCATCTAATCTCTTCTTTTCCCACACTTGCTTTGTCTTGTGGGCAGTAGCATTTCCTTGTCTTCTATCGATAGGAGGTCTTCTTTGTTGTCTCCTCATGCTATTGCTCTCGGTGAAGCTACCTTCTCCCATCTTCTCTTTTCCTTTAGGATTTGTATTGTTCCTCCTTCATGCAGCACTGATCTTCATCCTTTGCTTCATGTCTTTACCAGTTGTGGTTAGATCAACCTTCTGGGGAAGTATTCTAGATAGTGAAGGTTTGTCCCTTATCATTTCCATTTGAGGAGAAAAAATTAATATCTTTGTGGGAGGTATCCTTTCCTATAGAGAACTCACCAGTATTTCATCCTAAGCCTCCGATATCCTTGGAATTATTTTGTTTCTTTAGCATCTTATCCAAGGAATCACTGCTTCCATCAAACCGGATTCTCACCTTGAGCTCATCCTGACATTTCTCAATGTCATTTTGAAGACTCCCCATATCTCCTTTTAGCTACTAATACTTTTTATCCTTGGCCTCTAGCTCAGATGCTAGATCATTACACCAACACTCCTTGGTGTCTTCTTGTTGAGTCTTCAACTCTGAGATACATTTATTAGATTCTTCAAGGCATTTGATTAACCGATTTTGTTCCACAACTGCAAAATTATTGAATGACTTGTATTTCATTCCTCACTCTACTAAGTTCTTCGAGTGCACTTACAATTTCCCCTTCAAGATCAACTTTTGTTGCTTCTTCTTCTTCTTCTTCTTCTTCACCTTCACTATCACTACCAGACACATCTCGCTAGTGGGAATGACTTGCATGATCATTCTTAGATGTGTGCCTCTCATCTTCCGATTCTTGAGCCATGAAGAGGTGGATTCCTTCTTCATCATTGTTGTGGCTACTAACAGATCTACCTTCATCATCTGCAAACACATGAGATGTATTTCTCATCTTGTCTTCACCAACCAGTTCTATAGTGGTAGGCTCATTTCCATAGGGCTTCTTCAATATGTCCCATAGGCTTTTTGTTGATATGCATCTATCCACCTGTGAGGAGACATCATCTGATAACCCACAAAGTATAGCCTTCATTGCTACATCATTACATAGGTTTCTTCTTTCTATATCTGAATTGGTGGGAGGACTAACTTTACTAGGGTAGCCATTTACAACCGACGTCCATACATCAAACTCTAAGGAGGATATGTAGACTTCCATCCTACAACTCCAAACAGGAAAATTTGAACCATCAAATACAGGAGTATGGATTGACACAAAACAAACCATTATGCTCAAATACCAGAATCTACCCAAGCTAGAGAAAGCTTATCAGCAGGGAACCTAGGCTCTGATACCAATTGTTGAATACTAGATGTCGCTGAGAGGGGGGAGTGAATAAGTGATTTCCAAACTTTTCCCTTTTCTATCCTATGTGTTTATACCGGTTAACAAATCTAACATAAAGAAGACATATCGGTTAGATGGAAGACTAACAGAAATGCAATCACACATAAAAGGGACATCACATAACACCAGATGTACGAGGAAAACCCAAGATGGGAAAAACATCAGTGAGAAGTGTTGCTGAAGACTACAACTTCAATCTAGCCTCACAATGAAAACCTCAGTTGCAACATTTTGATAGACTTATAAAGCACTGAGAGGGGGGGGGGGTGAATTAGTGATAGTAAAAACAATACCACTTGAAACACAGATTGGTAGAGATACTTAACAAGTTTACTAAACACTATGCATGCAATCCAAAATGATATTAAATCATCCATAATAACTAAAACATCCATGATAACACAAGTGTTTATACTGGGAAAAACCACGATGAGATGGGACTCACAAGTTAACTATTTGTACTAATAAGTAACTGACCTATTAAGGTCTACAAAAATGCTCTACTAGGAGCAAATCTTGTTAAAGATCCCAAAGCTATATTAGGAGCTATACCCTATTAAAGGTAGTACCCTATTAGGAGTAACCTTGGTAGAAGATTTCAAAATCCAAACTAATGGATCACCTTGTTATAGCTTACCCGATTAGGAGATTTGACTATTGTAGTGATTAGAAAACAAAAGGTGATTTGATCTAGAAGTAGCACAACTTGCTTGAATAGATCCTCTTCTGCTCGCTCAAAACTGCATCACCAACATACTCCACAACGCCTTCAACAACTCAACACTTCTATTTTCACATACATAAAAATAGTTCATCATAATGTCATTATATAGACATTATATTTCATGTCAGCTCAGGAATCATATCACAATTTCCTAGGTGTAGTGTATCTGGACAATCTAACATAACTCATCACAGATTGCCACCAAATATGTTGGCTAGGGATAACTCATCACGACTGGTGATAACACATCACACAATCAATTAATACTGGTTGGAACACTGGTACCGGTTAAGAGTTAACCACATTCAACATATAAACTAATTGTCCTTCATTTGCTTCTTGATGGTCTCCACTGAATCTCCAAGTTGGTGTCAAGCCATTCTTTCATATACTGGTTGTCTATATATACTAGTTAGACACCCTCTAAACCATCTTCAACTAAACTTCTAATACTGGTTGCAATACAAGGGACTTTAGGAGTAATATCGATTTGTCTTAACTAAGATGACTAAGACAATGTGATCATATGTGTGTATACATGTGCCATCAAAGACAACACATGAAGTCATCTATTACAATCATCATCAAACCAACACATTTAGGGCACCAACCCAAGGAGTACCACTCCTTCTTTAGGGAACAAACCCAAGGAGTACCAACCCCTGCACCAAGCTCCAACCTAGTGATTACAAAATCATATTTTTGAAAACAAAAGTTATCTTCTTGTTACAAAAGAGCTTTGTAACTCTCATATATGTCTCTCCACTGGTTCTCCTCTCTATAGATATATGTCAGTTCTCTCTTCATCTTTTCTCTACATGAACCTTATCTCCTGCTACAACCCACTCTTTGATTCTCCTTTGCTGGTTCAACCTCTTCTTCTTCTCTACTACTAGTTCTTCTCTCTGCCGGTTCTCCAACCTTTTTATAATACAGCTACTGGTCACCACTGATATTCTTCACTCAATCAGTTGTATGCTATCTGATTGCTGCTAATTCTTAGCTTGCCTTCTTTGAAATCTTCTTTGCCTCTTCTTTATTGGTTCTCCACCACTAGTGCACTCCTCTATCAGACTTATAGGGAAACTATCGGTTGCCTCACTGTTGTCGGTTGAACTCTTCAACCCGTTTCTCACTCACACACTCAGTCTCTTCCTTGATTCTCATTGAGCACTTGACCAATTTTCTCTCATGCAACCAACAATATCTTAGGCTCACACTCTTATAGCCATATTTTCTCGCCTAAATGTGAGTTTGAACATTGGCACACTAGGGTTTCCGCCATGCACTAAATCTACATCCGATCTAATCTTTGATCATCATGACATATCATATCCTTTATTGATGCTCAACACTCAATCAATGAGGATCGCTCATCTGTTTACCTTGCAAACCACATCTTCTCTCTTTTTCTATTTGTAGTATGATTTTCGGCCTTTTGTCTGATCGATCACATGTGTGATGCAGTTTCCTTCATTCTCTTCAATCTGCAAGATCAATCTATATTGGATCTCTGCTATTTCCTTGATCTTGAGCCGCAATCCTCTGCTTTCATTCCTTGAGCTTTGTAGTCTTCATAAATTTTGGACCAGTCACCAACAACTTCACCAACTCACCACACTAATCTATGCATGAGTGTCACTTCACCTCCATGTGACCCCTTTGTCGGCATCCATCTCAACTTGGTTTGCTATGTTGGTTTGGATAAGATCACTGACCAACCACATAAACGGGTTCATGTATCGGTTCACAAACCCTGTTGGTTATACCCTAACCGGTTTGCCTTCAACCTTGCATTATGCTTCTTTTTTGGTGGAACACCTAAACCGGTCAACATACATGCCAACCTACCTCATCCAAATCTTCATTAGATGGGAGCCTTTTGCATCTGTATTTTTCCATAATTACCTGTGAACATACTTACCAGTAAACACCTTGATGACATCATGTCATCAACCTTCACCATACTCCATCTGTCTGCATCTTTTGCAACACCTTTCTTCCCCACTAGATTGGTTCTGCAATTATCATGTTTTTCAAGGTGACAAACATATCCTTCCTTCTCTATACTGGCAACTCATCATGTCTTCCTGGCTGATCTGGTACACATCTTTGATCTCATGCACCTAAGGTAACTTAGTGTTTCACCAGTTGATCTGGTGTGAGCCTTCATATACTTGTCTTTAACTCTTTTATCTTATCTCTAAGAACTATGATGCATTCCATGCATAATAGGAGATAAGGTCCACTTATCGGTGGGAGTGGATACTTGTCATCTGCATCTTGCAATGCACAATATGGCTTCCTTGTTTGAGCAACATATCTTCAATCAAGAACATGTGATCTAGTTGGGCACATTCACTGTCACCTTCTTCAAATGGTGACTGGATTTTTATCCGATGGGAGTCCTATTATTTCTCATCCACACAACATGTCGGTGGCCTGCACATACTTCTCCTCCCCTGTTGATGTGATTTTGGTAAAATTCCCCCTCTTCATCACAATGAACATCCCAACATATTTCTCTCTTGTTGGTGACAACCATGCACTGCCAACATGTCTTTTACTAGTCTGTAGTCCTTATGTCTTCAACACAAGTCAACACTAACTTGTGTACCGGTGACTCCAATGGCCATTAAGCTAGATGACACACTCTTCCTTACTAGTGACCTATTATGCTAGATGACATCAATGACACCATTTCTGGTATTCATCAATGCCAACACTACCCATCAATGTCACTAATGGTTGCCATCCTATACCAGTTGACATCAATGACAAGACAATGCCAACATTCACCTCCAAAGCAATCATATAAAATTGATCATTTACCAACTCAATAACCTTATCAATCAAATCAAAAACTTTCTCAAAAAAATTATTATTAGTGCCGGTAACCTCTGATAAACTTCTAATAAAACATCATAACCGATGTATCAAAAATAATGCATGAAATGAAATATAAACAATAACGTCACATGAAAAATATTTCACACATTTCACACCATAAGTTTTTGACATGGAAACCCAAATAGGGAAAAAACCACAGTGGGAGTTGGCATCAGGAACATCAGTTGACATGAATGATGACAAAACAAAACATCAATAACATCAATTGACATCAGTTGCCAGCAATGACAACACAAATAACTGATCATGTCATCTATTCATAGAATCTCAATCTCTTCATCACAAATAGACTTCTATCATTTACCGATGCAGTCTATGAGGCCCTACCCTGACCCATCCTAGCATTTCAGTTATTTTCATGTTAGACCTATTATTGATGCTTCATTTCTATGTGTTATGGATATAAAATTTTATATGATCCTAGGTTTGGATAACATTGATATGGTGTATGTCATTTATTTGATTTGTAAAACTTTATTATGATGTTAGAAATATGATGCATGTCTTATGAATGGTTGAAATTTATCAGGATTATGATAATGTCGTTAAGTGAATTTCTTTATGTGGATTTTATTGGATATGTGGTAAATTGAATTGTATGATGGAAATTTTATGTAGAGTGATTGAATTGTATTCTTTTATATGTTAAATTTATATGTGGTTATTTGGGAATTACTAATGTGTAAAATGAGATGTGCAGGAAAACTATCCATGTGACCATGAAAACAATACGGAGAATCAAGCCTAGACCTTTGTGAGTTTGTGAAACCAGGGGTTGTCTATTTGCAAAGACAACACCCCATATGTATCGTGTTTTATTCATAAACGTAAATGTTTGAATGTGTGTTAAATGTATTTATTAATTTGTTTAATCCAAAAAGAGACAATTGTCATGTGTAATTAAGTAATGTATTTTTATTGTGTCACTTGACACGTGTTGTAAAGTGCGTTGAATATGACATGTCTCTTGGAGGGAAATTGTTTCAACCAATGCTTTTTTCAAATATTTGAGTGTGGTCCCAAATTAGTCTTGGGAAGAGAGTCTTTGGAATGGTCAACTCAAGTTTGACCCGTAGGTAAACTGCAGGTGGGTTTCTAAGGGGTCAAATTGACTACTAGGGTTAGTTTAGGGGTTTTTCCAAGGGTCCATATGGTATACCTATAGGTTAGGGGCATTTTTAAGCATGTAACCACTCCCTTGTGACTGATTAGTCACCTCAAAAATTGGTTTTCCCAAGATGAGCGAAAATCCAACTTGGAGGATTCCTCCTAGGTTAGATAACCTTCCTTTCTTGTGTCAGTTCCTTCTTCCCCATTTTCTCTTCCCCTTTTTCAAGATTTCCAGTTTGAGTAACCTGTAATAGGTTGGGAAGACCAACCAATGTGAGCTCACACTCTATCCAAGAGGTTGGAAAGAGTGAGAGGAGCCTTCTTAGGGAAGGGTTTGAGACTTAGGATGGTAATCACCCACTCTCCATCTTTGGAGACTTAGAATCTTGAGAAGTTTTTGAAAAGTTTAGTATAGGAAATTTTTGTTACGTCTTGAGAAGGAAGAAGTTGTGGATTTGGTAAACTCTTCTACAAACTATCCTTTGCATCCTTTTGGCAGATTCAAGGTTCGTTGAATCACTATCTTATGTATGTTGTAAATTTTGAAAAGATTGTATGTTGCATTTGTTTTCTCCCATTGTTGTTTTTATTTATATAGGAAGATGTTGTGTTCTTCCCTTTGTATTTTTAGTTGAGATTTTATATTTATGTTTTGGGAGTTTTCAAGGCCAAACTCACCATTGGGAGGGTAGAGTGGCCTTGGGGTGAAGGGTTATTTGACAGCCTTAGAGTGAGAGGCTCTCTTTGGAAGAGAGTGATTCTCGAGGGATTTTTGTGATCCTTGCTCCATAGTGATTGTTTATGCATTTGGGGGTCATAAGGGGAGATTTGTTGGCTTGTATGCCTTGGGGGTCATAAGGAATTGTTGGGATAAGTTTGGAACTTGTGGATGTGTTCTTGGTTGTCTTGCAATGGCAATGTGTTTCTCTTATTTGTAGTTTTCTCCTCAAGGTACTTAGTCCACCTTCACCCCATTTAAAAGTCACATGTATGATGATGTTTATCCTTGGGATGGGAATGTGAATGTTGTGAAGTTTGTCTTATTTTTTTTTGTGTATTGCTTGTGTGTATCTCGTTTAGGTGTTGGTTCTCCAAGCTCAGGGGTGGCTTCTAGTAAGCCTAGGTTGGGAGGTGATACTCCATGGTCACAACCTACAAGCTTTTTATTGCAGGTTTGCTTGGGAAAGGAAGGAAAAAAAAGCTAGGAGTTGATCCTATTGTTATTTGTATTTAGTTATAATAAGAAAAATGTATTTATTTGAGAAGCCCATATTTAGTAGAAATGAGAGGCTAAGAGGGGTATCTACCTATTTATAAAGTTTACCATGATGTATTAAATGTATTCTTTAACCTATGTTTTATCATGAAATATGATGTATTCTTTATTTAGATTTTGATCTTTCAAGAAAGAAATACAATGAAATTTGAAGTATGTTTCTATAGTTATTGAGATATTATTTACTTGTATTTCCTTCTTAAAATGAAATTTATTTCTTCCTAATAGCTATTGTAAAAAGAAAGGAAATAAATAAAATGGTAGAAGTATAGATGTTAGTAAAAGAAAATAAACATTTATTTTCTATCTATTGTTCAAAATGCAAAATAATGTAAATAGGTTTTTAGTGTGAATATTAATTTTGCATCAACATGTTGTCTATGCATTAAATGATTTTAGACATTATTAGTTGCTGTTGTAATACATTAATTTTTGTTATTTTTCTATTTTGTAAATGTAGAAAATAAATCTAGTTATAGTTAAATAATTCAAAAGTTAACTATATGTCATTTAAAAGAGAAAGAAATACATTTACTCAAATCTGTTAGTTTTAAATAATCTGCTTTAATGTTTAAAAAAAAAAAAAAGAAATAGATTTAGACATAAGAAAGAAATCTAGATATTCATATTCTTAAAAAAAAAAAAGAGTTAGTTTTTATTGCCTTTATATTTTAAAAATCAAATATATGCATATATATATTTGAATGCATTATACTTTAAATCTTAAAAAAAAGAAAACAAAGAAATATTTAGTTATTTGTTATTCTGTTTCTTTTATTTTTTAACACATATTAAATTCTGTATATGCAAAAATGAGAAACATATATATATATATATATATATATATATATATATATATATATATATATATATATATATATATATGTATGTATGTATATAGATACATATGTATATATATACATACGTATGTATATATATACATATGTATGTATATATATACATATATATATATATGTATATATATATATGTATATGTATATATATATGTATATATATATATATATCTATATATATATGTATATATATATATATATGTATATGTATATATATATATATATATGTATATATATATATATATATGTATATATATATATATATATATATATATATATATATATATATATATATATATATTGTCTTGCTTTTCTAAGCCTTTTTTAACTTAAAAATTGAAACCTTAACTTTTCTTAGAGTTCTAGCTTCTTTTTATGGGACGTGGTTAAGTTGTAATATGTTAATAAGGTTCTAACTATTGCTATTTTAGTTACTTGAATTCTATATGTTTAAAGTTTGGGCTATTTCCTTGTTGGTTGACTCTAGAGATATAGCATATTATCTTTCTGAGGTTATTGAACTGTTGTTTTACTTTTCTAAGCCTTTTTTACTTAAAAATTGAAACCTAACTTTTCTTAGAGTTCTAGGTTCCTCTTATGGGACGTGATTAAGTTGTAGTATATTAATAAGGTCTAGGCTATTGCTATATTAGTTACTTGAACTCCATATGTTTAAGGTCTGGGCTATTGCTATATTAGTTATTTAAACTCTATGATTATTGTTTGGGCTATTGTGTTTATTCAAGTGAGTTTGTTGTCTTCTTAATAAAAGATTAAATATGAACCCTTTTTATGGTGCACTGTTTTGATTCACTTTTTCTTCATTACATAACATTTAAAAAAATTCTACTTTTTAAATGCTCCTTGGTTAGAAGAATTAACCATTTCATACCTAGATGATTGTGCATGAGGATTCTTTGAGCATGTTTGTCTATTCTAGATGCTTTTGATTTCTAGATGCTCATTGATTTTGATATGTTGTTTTGTGTGTGATTTTCAAAAGTTACTATATATGTTTATGTTTCTTGTTGGTATATAAATGATCTGGTATCACAAGATAAACATTCTTAAACATGCAAATTATGTGTTCATACTGGCTAATCTTGTTGGTACATAAATGATCTGATATCACAAGATAAACATTCTTAAACATGCAAATTATGCATGCATACTAGTTGTATATGTTTGTGTTTCTTGTTGGTACATAAATGATCTGGTAACATAAGATTAATATTCTTAAACATGCAAATTATGTGTCCATACTTGCTAATCTTGTTGGTACATAAATGATCTGGTATCACAAGATAAACATTCTTAAACATGCAAATTATGTGTGCATAGTGGCTATACTCTGTATATCTCGAGGAGATTTGGGATCCATGTGTGGCTGTAGATATATTTGAAGGCATTCCTTGCATCTTCCACAATATTCTTCACTTAGCGTAGTTTCCTTTTGTTTTCAAGGAAATTGTCAAGTTAGTAGGCACTACAAGGGCTCCATAACATTATAGGGTGTCTTACTTTTAGAAGTCTACTAGATACACATATGCAAATGCCATTGTCTATTTCTATCTGGATAACATTTTGACTCCCACCTCCATCACCACCTCATTGAACAAGCTACAAAAGTTTTCAGCATTTTTATTTCATTAGAAACATCAGTTGACTTTAAAAAGACGTGTTATCCTCCTAAAGGCACTAGAGAGTTAACGAGTGCCTCATCTCAACCATCCATCCACTTGTTAGATGATTTGTTGCAGTCTTTCCTTTTCCTAGTCATTCCTTTAGGATGTCTTACCTTTAGAAGTCTACTAGCTACAATATGCAAATGCCATTGTCTATTTCTATCTAGATAACATTTTGACTCCCACCTCCATCACCATCTCATTGAACAAGCTACAAAAATTTTCAGCATTTTTATTTCATTAGAAACATCAATTGACTTCAAAAAGAAATATTATCCTCCTAAAGGCAACAAAGAGTTAACAAGTGCCTCATTTCAACCATCCATCCACCTGTTAGATGATTTGTTGTAGTTTACAAAGCTTGAACAAGTTGAAAACTTGCATAAATTTCTAAATGTTATAGGTATTCTATTGTTTTTTATAATAAAAAAAGCCAAAACTAGGGGGTTGACCCGGAGTACAAAGCAAGTCTCAAAGAGAGCAGTATCAACACACTAACAACAACCAAACGGAAGAGTATCAACCAATCCCTATCTTAACTATCAAAAACATATTCCACCTACTATTATAGAATATCACAAGATTGATGGCAATCCTATCCATGTAAAATCTGAAAATGCAAATATCCACAAAGAAACCAACACTAAACCAACTAGCCCTAGTAATAAGCATATTGTTCTTATGGCAGTACTAGTAAATAAAAATAGTCTTAAAAAGCCACACAAAGCTGACGAGGAAATTAAACAAAACCAAGATCCAGATCCAACAACAAAACCATAAGCAAAAATGGAGAAAGGCACCCTTTATTCATTTTTGCAGTCTCCATGTGCTGGGAAAGTAGCAGTCTGGTGCAATCATTTGCAAGGAACTCGAATAGGTCCTTTGTGGTGTCACCTCCCACTTTTTCCTGGTGTAGAAGACACAGATTAGTGGGCGAGGAATGCAAGACCTTCAAGGCAAATTTCGCAAGTCTGTTGAAATGCTTGTCCAAAGTTTCAAGCTTATTTTTAACATTGTTCAAATCCTCGGAAATGGCTTTACAGTCCGCACATTGGATAGCCTCCACATTTTCACCTCCATCAACAACAGTTTGAATGCCCTCAGACTTCCTCCCATCTTCCTCACACATCTATTTACCTTTAGCATGGGGGGGGAGTAGCAGATAAAGGGGAGCTGTTCTTACTATCTTCCTGCAAAGTCCTAGAGTCAAGAGCATTGTTGTCAAACTTAGAAGACTCTGAAACATCTGTGGCCTCCATGTCATCCTCAGTCTAATCACTGTCCTCCTTCTTCAGGTCTTCCATATTATCTTTGACATAGTTTTTTCTAACTACAAGTTGTTTCATGCGGGGTTTTGCAGTGATTCTATGGGACCTGCGAGGAATCTCACCATCCTCCGCATCAGACTCAACTAAATGGACTTTGGGATCATTTTTGGGTTTTTTGGTGGCGACTTTAGTAGCAAATGGGTTACATTTGTTTTTTTCCCAAATTTTAGGAGGGGAAACGAGGGGGTTGTGGCTAGGGGATTGATGGGGGGCATTGGGATTTTTTGAGATCTTCTTATTGCCCTTTTTAACACCAACAGGGTCACCAGAGGGGCCCGGGTAGGATTATACACCAAGTCTCAAATGGTATGAGTTCCACTTCTTGTTACCTCCCTGCGAAGGGTTAGGCCAATCCAGTCGGATATGGCACAGGGGATTAGTAAGTCCACGGTTGGGTGGAAAAGTGCCATGATGATACTTTCCCTCCTCATTGGTCAATCGATAAAGATATGAAAGTTCAGAATATTGGCATCAAAAGAAATGTATTTTCTAAACCTCTCCTTTCAATTTAATAGAAATGTTTAAAGTTACATTTGTATCTTCTATTCACACTTTTAGCATAGATCTTTGTTTAATTAAATCTTTCGGTTAAGATCTAGTTTCATTTCAGTCATTTGATGTTCAATATATATATATAGTGTTTTTTTACTTTCTGTTAAAAGATGCAAAGTTGTAGTTTCTTTTGCTTTATTTGTATCTTTGCATCTTTGCATCTTTTAACAAAAAGTAAAAAAACACTATATATATATATTTTTTTTCTGAACATCAAATGACTGAAATGAAACTAGATCTTAACCAAAAGATTGAATTAAACAAAGATCTATATTGAAAGTGAGAATAGAAGATACAAATGTAACTTTAAACATTTCTATTAAATTGAAAGGAGAGGTTTAGAAAATACATTTCTTCTGATGCCAATATTCTGAACTTTCATATCTTTATCGACTGACCAATGAGGAGGGAAAGTATCATCATGGCATTTTTCCACCCAACCACGGACTTACTAGTCCCTTGTGCCATATCTGACTAGATTGGCCTAACCCTTCACAGGGAGGTAACAGGAAGTTGAACTCATGCCATTTGAGACTTAGTGTATAATCCTACAATTTTTTGAGATCTTCTTATTGCACTTTTCTATCACAATATCCATACCCACATCCACTCATCCATACTTAGTTTGTTATGCAAATGTGACCAATCCACACTTAATTCCACCCAATCTCCCACTCTTCATTTGTCAAATTTGGAGCTAGCAAAGTTCGTGAAGACGAGGAGGACAAGGAAGATATACTGCAATGGGAGCTTCATGAGTATACTTTATTTTATGTCATTTGTCTCTTATTATGCTCTCATTTCAATCTTTCTTGATATCTCGCTAAAAATTGTTTTGATTATGTTTATTTCTAACCATACTAACCATTTTGACATGATACAATTTTAAATCTAAGAATTGATTGGAACAATACCCATTCTATTAGGTCCCAAAAATGTTTCTCCATAATCCTAGAATCAACTTAACAATCTAGGCCAAGGGTGACTTCAAGATAGTAGAATTAGATTTCATCCATAGATCTTACAAGGTTAAAGGACAATTGGTGGAATAGGTAATATCCACTTCACTTTGGTCTCATCTTAAACATAGGATATTCTTCCTATAGGTATGATTTAACAAGCCTTCGAATCAAATATAATGAATAATTAATGCACTCTACAATAACTATACCTAGACGTGAGCTTAACCTCAATAACTATCACTAGACTAAGCTCAAACCGTTACCATAAAACCTATTTATACTTGATAAATACTTTTCACATGTATTTGTACATAGAATAGTGTTACAATCCCTTTCAAATGATTTAAAGTATGTTTCCATGGGAATTGGCAAAGCATAAATACATTGAACATGATTCTTTGAATGGTTTAACTATTAGGTTTTTCTTCATTTTTTCCTTGGTTTATGATACTAAATCAAGAACAAAATATATAGATCCTAAAAATAACTCCTATATGAACTGTTGATTAATTTTAATTATTATAGAATGAGTGGAGGCTCATTTGAGCCTTCACGATTGGTGTCTTATTGGGTTGCAAAGTAGCCTTAAGCATAAAAAAAAATACAATAAACAATAGAAAAGATATGATCATACAAACAACATCTAATCAGTGATCCTTCTATAAATGCATTGGCTTTCATTCATTGTAGAAAAGAGACTATCACATCTAACATAATGCAAAAAATTAGATTGCTACAAAACTCTACAAATATATGATATAATCATACCATAAAATATGGTAAGAGAATTTTTATAAAGAAGAGGACTTATCACACCTTTATTCATTGATACTCTAAAATATTAATGACTAGCTAAGGATATATGCAATTACATATATTTTCTACAATAATTATCTCTTTGCAACTTAAAGTAATACTCTAATAGAATACACTTACGATATTTTAAAATCTAAGATATTCCTATATTGTAGTAGCTTGAAAATTCCAAACACCAAACTGCAAAATGAATGAAAAATGTGAGTTTAAACATCTTCAACAAGAAACAAAAAAATTGTGAGTAAATCAATTATAAGAGTTAACTATTACATGACCGGTACTTAGAAATGGACATCTAGGTAGAAATAAGGAAATTTGTGACCCAACTCTCACTCAAGAGAAATAGAGTTTTAAAATTACCAAAAATGTTACCCTTGAATGCAAATATGTCATGTAACTTATCCTATGGCATAACAAAGTAAAAAATAGGGTGATCTAATGGAAGAATGCAGGTGCAACAATGGCCACCCTATTAAATGCAATTAGTGGCCTAATTGTTTCACCAAAAATGCTAACACTAAAACATTCCCATCACACCCATAAATTAGTCACATCTTGGTCAAATCCATCTTTGACTTGACCAAATACTATTACACATTTGATTATGGTAGTTGGAATAGTTCAAAAGTTCATTCATGGAATTCCAAGAACAATTGTTAAAGTGGGAGAAAATTGACTAAAAAATGCACCTATAAAATGAAGTGTACTAAGGAAATGAAATTCTATATAAAGAGAAAACACAAAAAAATGAACCAAAAACCCAACCAAAATTAGGATTTTAGAGATCCTACCAACTTTTAGCACATGAATAGGCACGTTAAGGCTAATGATAAACAAAAACTTAGGTAAAGTAACTAATGGAAATGCATAGGAAATATCTTAGATCAATTATATGCAATCAAAAAATGAAACCTAAGTGCACTAAAGGAAGGGGACTTGAGGAAAAGTAGGAAAAGAGGGGTAAAGACCCATGAGGTCTCAATGCAAAAACCACAGTCTTATTTTCATTCACCATTTGATTTAAAACAAGTAGCTTCTTCACTCCTTTAGCATTAGTCTCTCCTTCTACCATGATTGCCTCTATTTTCCATCACAAGTACCATCTTTAGGACAATTTTGCTATTTCTCACATGTGATACGGTTTCGATGTTATATTTTTTTATCATTGACCTTGTTCATGATCCTCTAAACTTTAGGGAGTCATAGTATTCTAGTATCATGGTTCCAACTACTAGATCCTCATTTGATCTAAAATGATCAAATGAATATGTATGTACTCATAACTCTCATCCTCCCACATGATCTGGTGATCCCTATAATAAATTGTTATGAAATCCTTTAAGGGGTTGGATTTAACAAGTAAAAATTAGAGGTTTCAAGTAGGAAATTGTAGTTAACAATTCTTCACACCCTTTAGTAATTGTGACCTTCATATTTGACCAATCTATATTAGAATAAGTTCTTTAGTTATATATTCATAAACTAGCTAGTCACTACTAATTATAAATCCCTACTTGCCTAACTTAATGGATTATTCATATTCTTTAAATAGTTTTTCATCCTTCTCATATTTATTTTTTCATCTCTTAGCAAGGTTACAAATTGTTCTTGCTCTTTGATATTCATGGGTATCAATTTTTTATGAATAATTTGTTTTAGTTTATCCTAGGTTTCTAGCAATAGCCTCTCAGTGCAATCTAATGAGGCTTCATTTTCCTTGTGAATACTTTTTTTTAATAACACTCCTCTCTTTCTTAATTTTATTTAGCCTCCTTTATTTGATAGGTCCATATCTTACTTCTCCCAATACACCTCTTCATATCCAAAACTCTTTCTATTATTTTTTATTATTTACCTTTGTCATTGATATTCTAATTTGATTTTATATTAATCATTTTATTCATTATTAATGGCTTAGATTGGAGCTACCCAGTAGTCACATTTTTTAAGATCCCACTCATTCCATCAATAGTTATTTGTTGTCTAACCCCCCAAGTATCGAGACATATTTTGTGCAAATGCGCATGATTTAACATCTTTGATCAATTACAATGAATATGATCTCATCACAATATACCATTTGGCTTCAATCCTCCACTTACCACCAATAATTGAGATCTCAACTATGGAACCAACTATTGACTAGAAAATACATATTGGAAATCTAAGTTTAACTATATGTCTAGATGTGAAGATATTAAAGTTTTCATTTTTAAAGTTTCAAAATATATTTTTTAAGGCCTTAGAGGCATTTTGGGCTTGAAAGTGGTTAGAACCAATGTAATATACATTATAAATTTATAGAGAACTTCACAAGATTTTTGATGTTTCAAACGGTTCATCAATCAGACTTCTGGATCAAAAGTTATGGCTTCTGGAAGTTGGGTCTCCTAAAAAGGGAAATATAAAAATGTGTTGACACATAAATGAGATGTAAAGGGTATTTACATGTGTTGGTTTTTTCTTTTCACACATCATAGGGCATCTTGGATTGGAGATAAGTTGTGCATAATTTTTGGATGGTTTTAACCTATAGTTTTGTAATACCATTTGATGATTTCATGTATTTTACCTCCTATCTATTATGTGCATGAGATGGAGGTTGTGTAAAACCCTTATAGCTATTAAGTTACCTAAAAATATTTGGTTGGTGGTACTCCTGTAAGAAGCTTTCTCTACAAGTATATTGTAATCTTGTTGATTTTATAATATTATATTTGGCAACTTTTCAAGTGTGGGGTTTTTCTCTCAAAAGGGTTTTCCCCATACAAATCATTATATTGCGGTATGGATGTCATTTTTATTATTTTTGTTCATTTTTTGTAAGTGTTGTAAAGATCTAAAAAGCTTTGAATAATCCTCCTCTCAAGGTTAGTGTAGGAAGTTGTTCTACTATGTTAGCTTCCTTTCATAAATTATCTCACATTTCCATCTATTAATTATCATTATATGTCCTTCATTATGGCTATCACAATAGTGTATTTGTAATGCCTACCAAAATACCCTAGAGAAATAATCTAAAATCTGCTAACAAAAAGGAGATAATATTTTTTTAAACATTCATTACTCTATGTTACCTTTCACATACATCAATGCTACATTATCTATTTTCATGCTCACATAAACCATCATGTACATAACCATAAAGCTACATTGTGCAAGCGGAATTAAAACATCATCATAGTTCAATATGCTCTTGCAAATACATCCATTCCCTAGAGTATCTTAATGTCACTACTTGACATCATACTAACATAACACTTATCCATCTAGAACATCATATTCAACTGACCATTTCATCTAATTAACACCTATTTTCTCAATAAGATTCAAGACGACTATTATATTCTCTCTATCATTCATTCCATAGATTAACATTGCATAATTCCATCTCACCAATATAAATGCAACATAAATACATATAAACTATCTCATTTCTTTTCCACATAGAATTCATAACTTCTATTACATAATGTATGTTCCATACATCAAGGGATAATCAAGGAACTTTTCTCCTACTCTCTATATCAAGGCCTATTACAATTTCCTTTACAATTACATAAAGATATTTGATACAAGATGCATAATTATCTTTTGCATATACAAATCTTCATGATACATTTTTTTTCCATGCACATAGACATCATCTCTGAAGAATAATCACATGAAGAATCCAAGAAGAGTAATATCCCAATGGAAGAAGGCATCAAACCACCCGACCATGTGGAACCAAATAGGAACCACCCCCATGCTAGCAGATGACGTAAGGTTCCAACTCACACTCTAGACCTAGGCTAACACCTAACAATCAAAGTACTCAACATGACCTCACATAAAACCAACATGAAAGCATCAAACGAATCACATGACCACAACATAAAGAATAGAGACTCCAGAGGCGCAACAACAAGAGAAGTATAAGGAGCTAGGACCTAAATGTAAGGATAGGAGTGTCATCACATGAAGTTATCATGGGAACCTATTTGCGGCATCCATGATACTCATGCGGAGCCATCTCAACCTATGAGGATATCTAGGGAGTTCAGCTAACCTGAGTCACCAAGGTCTTCCCAACCATTCCTAGATCCATATAACCATACCGGGGATGTGAGTTGAGGCCACAAAACCAATTTTATTCTTTTTAATGTGAGAACCAATCACTACCCAACCCTCATAGATGTAATTATGTTATCACTTGATTACAAAGAAAACTCCCACGAGGTATCTTGGTAGTCTAGACCCCCAGATGACCTAGGTGTCTAATCCTCAAGACCCCAATCACTCATTTGGAAGCCCACTCCCCCTTGCGTGCTCCTAGACCTTATGTAAAACTCATGAACATATGAATATCTCAAAGCAACATGCAAAGCATCTAAAATCCATTACAAATATGATACAAACCGAATCATAAAAGAGCACATAAACAAACACATAGAAGAAAGCCTTCACCAAATCAACACCAAGGAAGGGAAAATCATGAATGAAATCCATAAAAGAGATCAAAACCACATTAATACCTCTACAGTGATGCATAGTACATCCCACTAGAGTCATACAATCAATCTCTCAACGACGAGGGTCTCTCCCTCTCGCCGGAGCCACATATCACATATGAACACCTCAATGGTAAGGCATGAATCCTCTTACCAGATCATAAGAAATATCATAAAGGATCAAAACACATCAAATGCAACTCAAATAATTTTAGCATAGACTGCACATGCCTCTGGAGTACTCACACATTCCAAAAAGACACCCAAATAGGCTAAAAATTGACTTTTAAAGGGCCCTAGAATAGTTCACTGCCCTTAGTTCCTAGGTTAGCACCCCTGGTAGGTATGGTAGCACTCCTAGTACTTCCTACAGCATTCCTAGTTCATCCTATAGTGTTTTGGGTCTCCCAGACAACGTTTTTAGTCTATAGACTTGCATTTGCAGTTTTAGGATTTTAGCACGTATGGTATGTTTCACAAGCTCTGGGTGCACACTATGGTGCCCCTGCGGTGCATCATAGTGCCCTTGGTATTTTCTATAGTGCCTTGGATAAATCTTGCAGCATTTTTGGCAAGAATACAGAAAACCACCCTAAACAGTGACATAAAGCTTAGGTACTGGCATAGGTGGACTAAGGGGTTAGAAAAGACCCACATACTACAACCAAAGGATCTGTAAGATCCAATTACCATCAAGGAGAATCAAAAACATTATAAAAATAATCACTACTAGATGTTGCATTAAGAAATTCATCTCCCACAATGCATAATCTAACACATAGGAGGCATACACACTGAGAGAGATAGAGACAGAGACAGAGATAGAGATAGAGACAAAGACGGAGAGACAGAGAGACAGAGAGAGATAGACAGAGAGAGAGAAAGTTGCAATCAACACTAGGGGACCTATACAAGGATTGCTGTAATGCCCATACCCTAGTTAGACTTGTAAAACCCATTTGACCATGATTGACTTCCTATGTGGCATTCTTGAAAGGTAGGTTAACCATGGTGAAATGTGTAGTTTAGATAATATAAATAACTGTGCATACTTATTATTGTGCTTTTGCATCGATTCTCGTGTAAATGTAATTGTTCCTAACCCTTGTGATAAATCTTGAGCTAACACCTTCATTGAATATGTATATGTATATGCATGCTTGTATGAATTCATGGGTGCAGGAGATTGCAGGTACAACACCGCTTAGGGCAAGGTTCATCTCCTTTGGGATTTGCAAGGTTGAGTACGCCTCTTTCATCTTTAGAATTCGGATTTGGTGGTCATATAACTCTCGTCTTGCCTTAGCCATGGTTAGGTGAGCATCGTGTGTGGATTCATGGGGCTTGTTTTTTATTGGGATGCGTGTCGAGAGATTTGGAAGACTTCCTCGATTTGCATGCTTTGCGCGAGGTAAGTGGAGTTTGTTATCCTAAGTATTAAATTCAATTTAATGAGTAAACGTACACATTAGTGATAAAGAAATGTAAATAGGTAGTTTCTTCTATACGAGTAATCGTTAATTTAAAGGGATTGCTTTAATTATTATTGTAGCAAGCTTAAGGTATTTAACTTGGGTTAGTGTGCTCATTTACGCATTTGTAACATTTACGCATTTGTAGTTGAGAAATTAGAATAAATAAGACTCTTGCATTAGATTAGTCATTTATTTAAAAATGTCGCTTTATTATGTTATAGCGAGTCAATTTAATAGCTAATTTTAAAATAATGAATTTAATGAGTTATGCGTTTTGGAAAGGAAAAATTTAAAGTCATTTGGGAGATAGAAATAAATTACTCATTTTCGCATTTTGGAAGAAAAAGGGGTAAATTATTATTATTTAAAAGAAATTATTTCCTTTTCACTTGTATAGTTGATATAGTATAAAAAGATTGATTTTTAGAAAATTAAATTAATCAAAACGCCTTACCCGGTCAATAGTTCCGAAAATATAAAAGTAGGCCTAAATTGATATTGAGAGATTAAAATTAGAGATTAAATAAGAAACAGAAGCGTGTTAATTTTAATGAGAATAAAACAAGTTAGATTTATTGAGTAATGGAAAATAATGATTTCCATTCTCATGTTTCTTTTATTTTCAAAAAAAAATAATAAATGCCTAATTTCGAAATTGAAAATTAGGGCAAAAATAGGGTTTCTCATTTTTTAAACTAGTTGGGAAATGTTTTTGGGGCTTCTTGGCTTTTGGTCATTTTTTTTGGAAAAACATGGTTTTTTGGAAGAGAGATTGGGAATTTTGGACAAGGATGGAGTTTTAGAGCAGCAGGTTTGGGGGCTCATCATCAAAATCTTTCCAGGAAAGCTTGTTGAGGTAAGAATCTGATCATTAGCTTGATTAAAATGGTTACAAAAAAAAAAGGGGTTTTGTATTTTTCTTTCTTGCAACATTGTTTTTTTTAGATTGTCCATGGATGTTTGTGAGTAAGTTCCATTGTAAAAAAAAAAATGGGTAGAGTTTAACTTTTGTTGAATCTTTGTGTGGAAAATGGATTGCAAACATGGTGTGGGATTTGGTGGTTATCCTTCAAGACTCTTCTATTTTGTTTTCTTTTTGAAATCCATAACATTCTGGAAAAAAAAAGAAGAGAGAAAAGAAAAAGGGAGAAATGGCTGTGGCTGTGATTGTTTCTCAAAAAAATGGGGGTTGCTGGAAAATACTTTAAGTTTTGTGCTTTCAGGCTGTTGTTCTGGTGAGATATTCATATATCTTTTTGTATTACCTACATATTCTATTTAGTTATAATATATATATATATATATATATATATATATATATATATATATATATATATATAAAGATGGAGAGGGGTTGCTGAAGCTTGTTCTTTTTTTCCCTGTCTCTGGCTGTGTGGGTGCACAGAGGTTTTGTTATTTTTTTTATTTACTGTGACAAAATAAATTTAAAAAAAAAAAATTAATTTTAAACTTGCCTGAAACCCCCCATTGCTGGAAGGAATCAGGGCTGCCACGGAAGCAACTGCTACCAGTTGGTAGCAGCGCTACCACTGGTAGAACTGCTACCAAATGGTAGCAGCGCTACCAAGGGTAGCGGCCTGCTACCATTTGGTAGCAACGCTACCAATGGTAGCTTAGGCTGCCAAGGGGGGGCCCACATGGGTGTCCACGTGGGTACCCTCCCTCCTTTTTTTTGAAACTTAAAAAAAAGTTTACTGTATTTAATTTTTAATTATTATTTTTTTAATTATTTTATATAATTTTTTTTAAAAGAAAAAAAAGAGATATATGTATGTAACATAAAAAAAAAAAAGAATTTAGATTATTAAGTGAATTTAAAATTAGTATAAGGGATTTGAATCCAGTCTGCCTTGATATTATGTAATTTTAAATTCAGTTTCTTATCTTATTTAATTTCAAATTAGTAAATAATATATCTGGAGTTTAGAGAAGCAACATTTAGTCAATCCATACTCTAATACAAGTTTTTAAGTTTCATATTGATTACACCATAATCGAGTTAATACTTATTATTAACATGGACTAAATAATAATGGTGGACTAATACGAATTTTTAAATAAAAGTTAAATTTTCAAAACCATAAACTTGATCGATATTAATGGATAGAAATGATATGGAAAAAATGAATACCTCTTCCGGATAATGTCCTTGCAGATTTAAATTGCTATAATAAAATTTGGTTATGTAATGGTAAGACTTGATATGCTAGTGTTTGGTCATAAGTCGGTCAAACCCCTAGTTAGGGTACCGTCAGACAATAGAATCTAGGTTTGTTGGTTTTCTTTGGGTTATAATTCAATTTGACCCGCTTTTAAAAGGGATCACTATGTAATAATCAATCGAGGTAGATGTTGAATAGTGTATGTGTTCGCCTAAAGGGCAGAGTTGTAAAGACATGTAAATATGTAACCTTAACTATATTAAATGCCAGAGGGGTCTTGCAGTTGAGCAGACCCGGAGATGTAGCCCTTTAGGGGTGAACTCCGAGATCATATCTGTGTTATGCGATGTTTTTAGCTTACTTTGTTTTATGCTTTAAATTATCATGGATGGTTGTATTCTTGCATAAGCGTATGATGGAAAAATTAACAAATTTAAATCAAATGCACAAAATCAGACATCTTGAGGAAAGTAGTAAATCAGATTCATAAGACATTGTAAATTATGATTATGGCAAAGTATTTAAAATATGTTAATTAAAGTTATAATAGTGGAAAGAATCTTGCTAGATTACATCATTGGATTAACTTGTTTTAAGCATGTAAGTCGAACGAATGTGAATGGGTAACAAGTTCGAATTAATGATATAATTTCTAAGCTGAAATCTAGAGGATGAATCTCATATAGGCATTTACCTTCTTACCCTTGTAAATGAGTATCGCCATGTTATTTGTAATTCACTTTATCAGATGAATTTACTTAGTTGTTTACATTTTAATCTTAACAAATAATCTTTATCAGATTAATTTCATACAAGGGTGAACTCAACTAGTATCCATATTTGTAACCTTAATAAAAGAATCCCTCATGGTTGCTAAAATGGAACTAAATAGGGAAGTTTTGGTATAGTTGTTTAAATCTTAAACTTAATAAATGTACCTTCTCATATTAACTTCATATAACCAAAAAGAGTAATATGAAATAAGATAATGGTATTTTAATCCTAATAGAAGAACATCACTATGGTCTTATTATTCAAATCTTGAAATGAAGAATTTCATCTAGCTAACGATATTTTAATTTAAAGGTTTCTCTCGTGTGCCCTAATGCATATCCACCTTAATGAAATTAGTCCAATTATTTGCATTATCAAAAAAAATTCAAATGAATTCTATGGCTACTCACATTTTATCATTCATATAAGAATTACGACTCATTAGTTGGCTATGCACGAAATCAAATGAAGGGATCTCACTCTATTAATAGTAGTTAACCCTTAATGAATGAATCTCATCTGATTGACCATACTTTTAATATTAAAGGATGAAATCGATTGAGAATGGATACCTTAAACCCAATAGAATGAACTTCATTATATTAAACGCATGAACCTTTTTGGAGGCCTCTTAATGTAATTGTGAATTAAAGTGCAATGAATAAATAACCTCTCAATGGCCTCCTAATCACCCAAAGTAAATGAACGCTTCCTAAAATTATAAGATGTCAAGCCATTGAACATATATATAATCATGTCCTAAGCATTATCCCACAATTAGGAATACCCAGCCTAGTGGATGATTTGATGCAAGTTGAGTTAGGTGTAAGGTTATGTAATCACGTTGGGAAACCTCTTAGGATCATTTAGCCTTCTGCTGTGATATCTGGGTTGTCAGATAACTCCAATGTATCTTAATGTTGTGTCAAATTATGAACTGAGAAAACTTCAAACTATCTTAATGTTGTAATTTTTCATTAACACTCTAAATTATTTTTTTTTTAAAAATATTTACACTCTATTTGAGTGTTTTTAACTTAAACCCTTAGGGGTTTCCTGGCAGGGCATTACAATTGCAATGTTCAATTGCAACCTCTGCATTTGCTTGGAAGAGTTTGCACATCCAAATGTGTAATCTCAGAGAGTTGCAGAGAACTCTCAGCAACCACATAAAGGTTTAAACATCAAACAAGCTCAGAATGAAGGGAGATTCAAGAAAACAACGCAAGGGATAAACCAATCCAATCTCAAACTAAAACTCATCAAATACCATAGCTAAAAACACATTCATACACAATGAAGACAATAATACACTTCCGGCAAAACAATTTCTAGGAAAAACAAAACCTTTGAAATACAATTTCCCCCAATCAATTTCATTTCTTTTTGGAATGAAATGTTGAGTGCGGGAAAATGAAGCCAACCTAGAAGTAAAGAAATGAAATGAAATCTGAAGATGCAATCCAAAATCCAGCGAAAATCCTTCAACAAAATGAATCCAAATCCAATGCAAAGCTCTCCAAATCAAAATCTTCAAAAGATTTTGAAATTTTCCCATCCCTATGAATGCACAGGAAGCCGAATTAATACAAAAATCAAACTCAAAACCCTAATCCAAGCCAACCAATCAAAATATTTCATAAACCATATATTATACCTGCCCTATACAAAATTCAAGACAAATATTAAAATACATATATTATTTACCTACCATTTGCATTTGACCAATAAAATAGGTGGATATGTATAATATATTAAATTAAATAAAACATAAAAATCATAATCCCAATAAACTCAATAAACAAGGATAAAATCATTTTTCCAACCAATAAATAATAATTCATTACTTACCCATATTAAATAAATATTATTAATAAAAGCCAACAAATAAAATAAGATAAATACAAATCTCATTAAATACCAATTCAATAAAAATTCAATAAATAAAAGCAAATAAATAAACAATAAATCAAATAAATTAAATTAAATCAAATAACCAAACAAATAATTAATAAATCAATAAATAAACATTAGATAATTAAATCTCAATTAATCATTAAATCCAATAATTAACCAAATTAAATAACCATCAAAGATAAATATTAATAATCAAATAATTCCACATCTTGAAATAAACAACCATAGACTCTAAACATCTTACGCAAAAAACACAACACAAGACTCTATCCTCAACTTACGATGTGGCGTAATCGACAAGGTACACAACTTAGACCTAGAGTGTGTGAGGGAAACTATGTCATCTCTGACAAACCTGCAAACCTACATCAAACACTAAACACAACATATCTGGCCATTAATGATTCAAGCCCCCATGGCACGAAACTTGGCTCCTCCAGTAAGAAAGCCAAGGATCACTCCTTGGAGGAGGTCAGAACCCCTAAAAAAGTTAAAATCCAAGAAATTGATTTAGACCTGGACTTTACCGAAGATGCCAACACACCCCGCCACTCTACCAGATTGGCCTCTAAACCCTCTGATAAATCCCTAAGAGACCCCTACTCCTCGCACGACACGGGCAACTCCATTCCGACTGATAAAACCCCCCAAGCCCATCTCAAACATTCCCCCCTTTCTGTGAGCTCAACCCATGTTTCTGATAGTCCGGCCGCCTCTTTGAGCCTGGAGCCTGCCAATTACCTGTCCCCGACCTTTAGGATTGAGAAAGTGATGGTTGTTGAAGAGGCCAGTAGTGTGAAGGAAGAACATCCCAACCTGGCGGAGCTCAGGAAAAAGATAGAAGCCCTCTCTGACACCATGCAGGTGATTACCAACAGACTGGAGGCGACAGAGTCCAAGATGCATGATGTGTCTAAATTCGCTCTGAATGTCATGAGATGCTCGGCCACTACTCTGTGCCTTTTGCAGGATAGCACGGACAAAGGAAAAGCCAAGGAGGACAAGGATTTTAAAGGCCTATTCAAGTTCCTCACTAAGGAATGGGCGAAGAAGCTACTCCCTAAGAAGAGCCGTGGGAAAAAGAATTAACTTTCTACATGTGGAGGAATTTTTTGTCTATGCAGTGTAGTAGGCTAGATAGGTCTAGTTTCGGCTTATGTTTTTATTTTAATGCTTATATCCTTGCGTGGCACTGGAAGTATATGCTGACTACTAATATTTTATTGCTGATAAACTCTCGTATGATGGTTTTTGTTTTTGATAGAGGTAAAAGGCTGCTTTTGTGCTGATTGTTTGCGGACAATGGTCCTTCCATTGTTCTCCTAATTGTACCCATGGGTCAGCCCCCTTGTTTTTGGCTGCTTTTATTATAAAAAACATATACGATACATATACATCATGATAAACAAACAAGTGATAGAGAATCATGATGACATATCATGCTCGCAATGAGTGATATGGCATTGTCTCTACTCACGAAGATAGTTGCACACAATAACATCAAACATCGCATAGAATTATAATCATAAAATAGGGTTAGTACATCATAAGATACCATCAAATCACCATAAATATAATCCATACATATGAAATGAGCACATAAATATCATCAAATAAGAGTCCATCATCATAACTATCTATGAATTCCATCATCATCCTCATGAAATCATACTATCAAGTGCAAATATAACATGTATGTCATCAACAATGAAGCATCCAAAACATAAATAAATCCATAAACATCTATCAAAAGCATCTCAAGGTAGTATATTCTATAGCAATATAGTCTATCGAAGTGCAAAAGAAAAGATGAATCAGGGAGGGGCACTATAGTATTCTCCTTATAATGATATCACACTAATAATTACCAAATTTCCCTCATATTCTTCTTCCTATCTCTTTCTTATTTTATTATAAGTGTAACAAGTCAATGTTATTCTTGTAGCTTCTCTAGATATAGGGACATCGCTAATCTTGTTCCTTCACACTTTTGGCCATCTAAAGTTACTACAACATGCTTAATTGTACCCTTCTTTGTCCCTACACTAACTTTGAATGTCTCAATGTTCATAAGGAATGATTATCTTGAATCATCAAACTAGCTATATCCTATGAACATTAGCATTGATGGTTTGGCATGCAAGGTATGCCACAACTAATCTTACTCAAATATACCATTTTAGAATTTAAACAAGCCTAAACCTACCCTTCATACCTCTCCCTCTCAAAAAAAATAAATTTATTTATCCTTTTGTCAACAATATTTTCATATTAATAGGTTCTCCTATAGAAACTTATTTGTCTAAATCATAGATCTATCCTTATATTTACCATATAGTCTTATAAACTTCTATATAGATTCAAAAGTTTTGTCCTGCTTCATGATTTTGGAATCAAAATGACTTGAAAATTAAGATAAGTTCAAACTATTACATATCTCAATATAAGTTTTTTATTACACATCTCAAGATAACTTCCAACTATTAAAATATGAAGGGATCTACGTATAGAGGATAGTGAAAAATCTATCTCAATAGAGTTGTCACTTCAAAAATTGTATGACAAGAAGAAAACTACATTATCATTTTTGTGTGCTACCATTTTCCAACATATAAAGAACTTTTTTTTACAACATTTAATGAAAGGAAAACCACAAAAAGAAACTTCTTTCCTCAAAAAACCTTTCCAATCATCAAAAAAAAAAAAAATCGATGGTTGAGCTTTTTGGAAGAGATAAAAAAATATGCGTGCACTATAAAGCCTATTTTGTTCATTATTTATCATTTGCATATCATTAGAGACCAAAGAGAAAGACATAGGAAAGCTCACCATCACCAATTTCTTCTAAGTGCTTGGACAATCTCTCCAACTTCACGTAAAAAAAAAAAATTGGTTAAAAGGTGAAATATCATTGATATATAATTTCACTTATAATCTTAAACCATGCTTCCGCCTTATACTCTCATCATATACAAGAGCTTGTTTTAACCCACCTAAAAACTCTTGTTTTCCACTTTTTTTTCTCAACCATTATCTCTTAAGAAAACTCCCCCAAATCCCACCTTAATTAACTCTTTGTGTAGTCATACCAAGTGCAAATGACATGGGAAAATAAAATAAGCAAATACCCACTAAAATGAAAGGGAAATTAACCAAAGACATAATCACAAAATATATAAGAAAATGGCCTTGCATAAGCAAGAAATAAGAAAGAACAAAAACAAAATCATAAGAACACCAAAGGGTGGCAAGAAGAAAAGTGATGGTTTGTCTTCCATGCCAAAGATCCTTGTTTTATAATTCTTTAATAATTACCTAAATTTGAGGTGTTGTGCCTTTATAATATCTTAGTAAATGTATGATCATAATTATGAAAAAATGACTTAAAAACTTACATCTAATACTTTAAAAATAGTCAAATATTATGAAATCCCTCTAAAAGGAACCCTAGTCTTCACATCATGTTTAGACCGATGTCCATAAAGAATATAAACTCACACGCATCTTAACAAGTATAATGGACCATGGCCACGGAAGTGGTGCAGCAAGCCACCAAGTAGAAGAATTCACAACATTAATGAGGACTTGTGAGAGACATTTATTACATCAAGGCCTTCTTGACCACCTTAAATATTTTATTTTTTTGATCGGTAATTGGCCGAAGCCTGAATAGCTTTTGACTGGAGCTATGAACCAATGGGGACACAGTAGGGGGCCCCATCCCCATTACATATCTTTGAATTATTATTATTATTATTATTATTATTATTATTATTAAGATTATTATTATTATTATTATTATTATTATTATTATTATTATTATTAAGATTATTATTATGATTATTATTATTATTATTATTAAGATTATTATTATTATTATTATTATTATTATTATTATGTTTGATTAGATTGACCCCAAGACCTTCCCCATCCTATGGAAGGCCAAGAGTCACAACTTAGTATTCCACTTGAGATGTCCCTATTGGGAGTTGAACTTGGGTCTCCACAGTGAGAACCCAATATTTTAACCAGTTAAGCTCAACCCCTTGGGCTTGACCACCTTAAATATTTATTTGTATACAATTCTCTAAATGTTTCATAGATCAAAGGAAAAGGTGTGTTAATATAAATTATTGAATTGTAAATGAATACATAATGGACATGGAATGAACTATTCAAGATGAATTAATGCAGATAGTCACACTTCAAAATACTTTAGTATGTAATATCACATGTTGGTGGAATGCAGATGGAGACAATATTGCTTCATGACATGTATGATACACAAAAGGAGAATATGACATTATCCCAAAATACAAAGGATCAAGTACTCCAAAAGATCACCTTCAAGTATGTATAACAACATGGAAGGGATACAGGGAATATGATCATCACCTATACATTGGAGACTACTAGGATGAACCTGTGGTTGTAGTAGTCATTAGACTATTGTCCAAGTATGAAGATGTATTTCCTTGGATATTTATAGAAATGAAGGGAATAAAAGAAGAAGGGAATATGATCATCACCTATACATTGGAGACTACTAGGATGAACCTGTGGTTGTAGTAGTCATTAGACTATTGTCCAAGTATGAAAACATATTTCCTTGGATATTTATAGAAATGAAGGGAATAAAAGAAGTTTGTGTAATGAAGATACAATTAAAAGAAGGCATTAAATCATAGAAGAAAATACCTAATTACCTTAATCACAACATAAAAAGGAGTGAAAATAATATTAGAATTCTAAAACCAGTTGAGAACTCTTGATGGAATAGTCTCGTGGTGGTTCAAAATAAGAAAATAGATGAAATTAGGATTTGTGTGGATTTTTTAGAGCTCAATAAATCCCACATTCAAGATCCCTTCCCTACCCCTTTCATAGAAGAAATCTTGTATTCTATTGTAGAATGAGATATCTATTCATTTATTGAATGTTTTTGTATTCTATTGTAGAATGAGAGATATTCATTTATTAAATGTTTCTTTGATTATCATGTAGAATGAGAGATCTACTCATTTATTGAATGTTTCTTTGATTATCATCAAGTTAGAATTGAGGAAGACTAGCCAAAAACCATATTTGCCACTAAATGGGGATCTTTTATGTACATAGCCATGCCCTTTGGTATGAAAAGTGCTCTAGCATTATTCAATAGGATTATAGAGAACACATTCAAATAATTTATTCATGATTTCCTAGAGGTATGTTTAGATGATTGGATAATAAATGGATCAGTCAAAAATCACATTCAATCTCTTCACACAATTTTAGAAAAAAGCAAAAGAATACAAATCTCCCTCAACATCAAGAAATGCATATTTTTGGTACCCTTTGGCACACTCCTAGGTTATATAATCTATAACAACTCATGCTATACCCTATGAAGATTGCCCTAATCATGACAATACTATTACTTAAGGCAACCTTGGAGGTAAAATAATTTTTAAGATAGACTATCACAAGAATTTCATAATCCTAGTAGCCCCTCTAGAAGAATTCTTGAAGAAGACTAATAAAACAAATACTTGGAGTGAACAATGCCAACAATATTTAAACACTTTGAAACATAAGATAGCAAAAGCACATATCCTTATATTTCCAAATTAGACAATCCCCTTCCATGTTCATGTAGATTCCTCTAAAATAGCTATAGGAGCAATCCTTGCACAATCTTGCGATAACAAAGATCACCCGATTGTCTTTGTAACTAGAAACTTTCCCAAGAGAAACATGATTATACAACCATTGAAAGGGAGGCCTTGGCTATGGTATACACATTACGTAAATTCTACCACTACCTTCTCTCCACACCCCTTCACTTTTTATACAAATCATTAACCTTTGGAGTTTTTTCTAAATAAACATATAATTCAAGGAAGAATTTGTAGATTGTTATTACTATTCGAAGACTTCAATTGCCTTTCTTGTCTTGTATTGGCACAAGAGAAGAATCGGTTGAGGTCAAGGAGGACCTACTTAGCACTCACTTATTTAGAATACATGTGATACTTTGGGCTAACCACACTACATATGAACAATCCACAAAGTTCACTCCATTTGAACTAGTCTATGGGTCGAAAGATAGTTTACCTATAAATTTCATCATCCACGATATCTTACCTATAAATTTCATCATCCACAATATCCTTGCAACACTCTCCTTAAGGCTCAAAGACGATGACTTTGTCAAACAAAGACTCAAAGAATTGGACAAATTAGAAGAAGCAAGAAACTTATCAATTAATAGAAAGAAGACAACAAAAGGCACGGTGTGATAGAAATATCAAGTCTATATAGTTTCAAGTTAATGATATGGTACTCCTATATGACAACAAATTAAGGAAAAAATCAATGACATTATGGATTCCAAAGTAACTAGACTAAGGAAACTAGATGACACAATTCTACAATATGCTATGTTAATGGATCAAAAGAAGACAACAAAAGGCATGGTGTGATAGAAATATCAAATCTATATAGTTTCAAGTTAATGATATGGTACTCCTATATGACAACAAATTAAGGAAAATTAAAAGTTTGGTGCCTTGGCCTTTATCAAATCAATGACATTATGGATTCCAAAGTAACTAGACTAAGGAAACTAGAACTAGATGACACAATTCTACAATATGCTATGTTAATGGAGCTTGATTTAAACACTATAACGTAGAGTTTTCTTGAGGACAAGACAAGATTTTGAAAGGGGGGTGATGTTGGCAAGAAAGGATTAGTGTAGGTGTAGTTACCAAAGATGCTACCACACTTCATAACAATGAGCTTGTAGAGCTTCATATTAAGTAGGCATAATGTAGAGGCATCATCTACATTAGAAGTGGATGGGTCTCATCTCATATCAAATATATATTTGTTTAGATAAAGATGCAAAGTAATAAAATGTATCTATAGGATGTATGAGGTTGATGTGCTCAGATAATAGAAGATATGTGAAGAATAAATATAATATGTAATGTGTAAAGATTTAATATAATATGAATATATTATAGTTCTCTATTTTATTTGATATTTTATTTAATAGTTAAAGCACTATCCCGATTAATTCCTGGTTCCTTTTAATAACATACATAAAAGAGGCTCTAAAAACTCAATCTATGTTCCCATTTTTATTGGTAAAAAATTTCAAGTATAAAATCTTAAAATATTAATTGTATGTAATATACAAGCTTTCAAAATCTGCTGTAAAATCTGTTGTAACCAATGATGAAAAAACATTTGTCTTGCATAGCCAATGAGGGATTATCAAGATGAAAACACATTGAAATTTGGTGATGATAGTAGTGGCATGATAATAATAATAAAAAGTTATAGAAGCTAATTTGCTAATTTGATTGCAAAATCACATTGAAATTTGGTGATGATAGTAGTGGCATGATAATAATAATAAAAAGTTATAGAAGCTAATTTGCTAATTTGATTGGCAGAAGCAAAAGGATTCAAATACTCTAAAACTTAATCCCAAGGATGTAGAAGCAAAAGGATTCAAATACTCTAAACCTTAAGTTTTAGAGATTATCTTATCTTAGGAAAATCAATGAACATATTTCACAATAATCATTTAGGAAGAAGAATCGAAAACCATGCCAATGCAAGAACTAATTTCCACCCAAGGGTTTGAGGTACTTAGGGTATAATTAAAAATCCTCCCACATTGTGAAATTGGCATTTGATGAAATCAATTTCAAAGGAGCAAAAGTCCCATGTGCTAGGAAGACGAAGTGGCAATAGACTTGAGACATTGCCATCACTTTTCTTAGCCCAAGTTATCATTGCCATTTTCTCAATTCAAATCTTTTTTTCTTTTTGTTATCATTAGTTCTGCTCTATATTTGAATTTACTTTGTTTTCTGTGCAAACTTATATTTATAGATGAGGTTAACCAATATTTTTTCATCAAAGTATATTTTTTGTTTTTACAAAATAATAATTAAAATTTACTACCAGTAACATAATACACGTCTTCCGACATGTAGTGCCGCGGTTAAAACACTTCGTTGGTGAAGCAGCCACCAAAGTTCAAATCCCTGCTAGGCCTTTGTGCTCACAAGGTCTTGTGCATTCATTGGGCCGTTGTGCTCACAGATTCGAACAAGTGAAGTGTGGGGATGAGGTCCCTGTTTGTGACCTCACTAGTTCATAGCTCCAGGTTAAAAGCATTAACCCCTTAAATAAATAAAAAAACATAATACACATCAATGATTTATCAATTTATCTCTTATATTACTGTTAATTATTAGAAGAATGATGCCATAATATCAATTCAATAAGTGACATGTATGTATGTTGAAACTTACAGGCACAAAAATGAAAAGCACATCACGACTTGTCAATAATAGACTCGAATTTTGAAATTCCATTTCCAGCGATTTCCAAAACAATAATGTAATTTGTAATTTTGTTGCTTGTAATTGGAAATATTCTTAGTGCGGTCGCCAATGTTGTACCAAATCTTACCATTGTAAAACCTGTTTGACTCCATCATTATTTAACATTTCTATCAAACATCCAAGGTGACACAAATATGAACCATCAAACAAAAGCTTTCAGCTTAAGTTACTTTCAAAATCACCATCTAGAAGCAAGTTAATTTATAATATCTTTGAACTTTGATGGAAAGATCAAATTCTTCATACGGATTTCCTCAGCCATCCACCTGCTTCCCTTGAGCAAATTCTTTCAACCTACAATGCTAGAATGACAATTATAGTAAATGAACATTACACATCTATTAGTGAACTTATTTAATCATTTAGCTTTTTACAACCACATATCTACACTCTAGGAAAAGCCAATGTAATTTATATGATATATCCAAGAAATCTCTATTCAAAGTTCCTAATTTTTAAACAGATACTTTTAGAAGAAGTATAGAGACAAAATGAAACTTCATTTCAAATCTTCTGGAGACATCCTCATATGGGTCTCTGGCATGGTGACATGGTTCTAGTACTAAGAGACAAGAATCAAGGGTTATGGTACAGATATCATGGTGACTTCGGTTTAATCAAGTATAGTGCACAAATACTGATCAATCAAAATACATTACTATAAAAAAAAAGAAAAATAGTTGCTACCTTCGCATGTCAATCCTACCAAAAGACCTTTATGACAAAATGGAGAACATAACTTAGATGCTCAGTAGGATCTGTTACTTCCCAAAAATGTAGGTTAGGTCCCCAATCCTAGAACATTTGTCGTCAAGAAAGTAGAAGAAGAGTTCATCAACAGATTGAGAAAATTTTAAGGCCAACAAACAAGAGTGGCTAAGCAATCTTGCACTATAGGCTCAACTAAACCCATGAGGGGTATTCCTAGAAGTATCCTTAATAGGTTATTATACCCAATCAAAAGGTAACATGATTGTAACAATCAATTACAACTATACCCCAATGTACATTTGACACTAAGTCAAGACAAATATGCACTAATAGGATAGGTAACAATGGTATTTTCATCCCTTAAGATGATTTTATCATCTCATACCTCATACACAATGGCAAGATGTAGACACACTATACATGATTTAACAATAAGCTTGCTTAAGATTTGTTCCTTTGTTTATAATATTGTATCATTAACAACATTCATTCTTTAATCTACTCCTACAGCTAACAGGGATGGAGGTGATTGAAATGATAGATTGATCAAGCCTTCAACAATGTGGAGTAGTTAATGCCTACTCCATTGGGCAACTAATTCAGAAAGAGATGCTATCAAGTGAAAGATTAAAACTAGATTTCAACTACATACAAATCAAATATTGCATTCCATGTGATAGACATACTTCACAATACTTCTGAGGACTACAATAACCCATATCAAAGAGAGAAAACATTGAATGATGCATTAAAATCTATCGCCCTTCATCTAATGTCTATTACATCACCCCACAATTATGGTAAGAGAAAATGCATAGCTGCTACAATACATTCCCTAAAATAATTAGAAAATGTCATGGAGACATACTCGTATGTGGAAATATGCATTTTCAGGCCCCTCCTAATTTCACCAAATACATTCTTTCATTTACAACTCAATCTAATAGCATTTGATGCCCTAGAATCAACAGTAGAATTTTATTGCCTAGAGAATTGTCTCAAAGACCAACCCTTTTAATTGAGGACTTTGGGAGGGCATGGAATCCATAGATGTAGCATGTGGGATGTGAGGAAAGTCAATGGAAACTCCACAGTGAGCAGCAAAGAATAGACTTAGGTCCAACTGGGCAGCTGGAACTTCAACAACCACACTAGTGGCAGGAAATATGCATTTGCAGACCCTTCCTAATTTCACCAAATGCATTCTTTCATTTGCAACTCAATCTAATAGCATTTGATGCTCTAGAATCAACAGTAGATTTTTAATGCCTAGAGAATTGTCTCAAAGACCAACCCTTTTAATTGAGGACTTTGGGAGGGCATGGAATCCATAGATGTGGCATGTGGGAAGTGAGAAAGTCAATGGAAACTCCACAATGAGCTGCAAAGAATAGACTTGGGTCCAACAAGGCAGCTGGAAGTTCAACAACCACACTAGATGGTTAGCCACACAATATTCAGTTGTGAATTGATGATAAAGTGGTTGCAAGGTCAAATTTGGTGTGGATGGAGTAATGGCAAGTTGTGAAGGTAGGTGGCACAAGGTTGCAAAGGTTTCTATGTGTGAAACAGACCAGCAATGGGTTTACAGGTCCAAGAGGGACTTCGGAACAAAGTTTACGTTTAAGGGAAGAAAACTAATTTGATGGAAGAAATGAGTGAATTGATGAGAGTTGAGGAGCATGGAGTTACAAAGTTCATGCAAAGAATCAGGGCCTAAAAACAAATCAAGAAAAAGGATCGAGGCAAGGATTGAGTCATGGAAGCATAGGGGAAATGTAGACTAGGATCAAGAGAGGAACACAAATCGAGACCAAGATGACCGGATCAGGTTTAGAGGGCTCAAAGCCGAACTTGACGAGGGAACATGGACAAGGAATTAAAATGGAGTGAGAATCAAGTCCTAAGAGGAAATGAGGATCAGAGAACATTGCGGAGCCAAGGAAAAGTCATGGGATAGGATTGAAACTTGGGACTAAGTCTCATGGTTCCAAGTTTGGATGGACATCTACAACCCAAAGGGACGACTAGCATAGAAGGGTGAGACCAAGATCGAGAAAGGAAAGAAAACAAAGATTGAGAATTGATTAGGGACCAAGGCACAAGGGGAGATAAGGACTTGGAACTACATTGCAAGGTCGTAATTCCTCTTGAGGGATCACACCCAATGGAAGAAACACATAAAAAGGCAGGGGCACAGGGAAGACCTAGCCATAGGGACCAAAAAATCAGATGGTCCTAGAATCAAAAGGACTTGGTTATAAAGTCTAAGGTTGACCTATAGGCCCAAGGCTTGAATTAGGATGGAGAAAGAGAAGAAGTGCACTATGGGGATCAAGACATGGGAGGGAATTGGCACCAAGAACTTGATGCAATCATCTAGGGTTCCCTCATGAGACAATGGTGTAAGAAAAGAAAACGCAAAGGAAAGAAGGAAAACATAAGAGATTTGAATCTAGGATATCCATACATCACACCTTATTGCATTTTTATCCTTCACTAGCCATGATAAAGTCCTAGGCCCTTTTGTGCTTGTCAAAGGTTTCAACAAATTTAGGACCCTTGGAACTCCCTGACATTATTTCTTGCTTTAACCAAATTCATCCTTGCTGATGATTTGAAGGAACCATGAACTTGTCAACGATTTCAAGGACATGTGAAATCATCAATACTCCACACTTAGCCAATTTCGCCTTTTCTCTATTGGAGTTTTTTACAATTCTTGAACTCTATCAAAGGTTCAAAAATTTATCAAACACAGTAAACATGATTTCCTCGATTTCTTTCTTGGCCAAAGCTTTGGGATCCCTCGTTGAACTTAATTTGTGGTTTCACCTTGGTTCGAAACCATCCCAAAAGTGTTGATGAACACTACATCAAGACTTATGTTGAGGATTCAAACCTAGTTCAAAATCAAGCATCAGGTGCCAATAAATCTATGAAACTCTCAACTGCCGACAAACACTTGAAGCTTCCTCGACATTTGGGAAATTCTGAAATTCACAATAGTTTTCACCACTCAACCATGTGAGGGAAACATGGAAAGGAAGGAGAACATAATTATGCCAAAATTGACAAACAAGAGCAGTCTATTAGATGTTTCTCAAATCAGTTATCTATGATGAAAAAACAAGGGAAGAGCAACAAAGTGGGAAGGATTTGGCACCAAGAACTAGATGCCATCATCCAAGGTCCCCTCACAAGACAATGGTCTAGGAAAATAAAATGAAGAGGGAAGAAGAACATAATATATTTGAATCTAAAATAGCCATACATTACACCTTATGCATTTTTATCCTTCACTAGCACTGACAAAGTCATAGGAACTTTTGCACTTGTCAAAGGTTTGACAAATATAGGACACTCAAAAGTCACTTACACCCATCTTCTTTACTTTGGAGCTGTCGGAGATTAGAGGAGTCATGAAACTTGAAACTCCCTGATATCATTCCTTGCTTTAAAGAAATTCATCCTTGCTGATGATTTGACGGAACCATGAACTTGTCAAGAACTCATCAGTACTCCACAATTAGCCAATTTCACCTTTGCTCTCTATCAGAAAATTTTACAATTCTTAAACTTTGTCGAAGGTCCAAAAATTTATCAAACCTCCAAACCCCCTAGTAAACATGATTTCCTTGATTTCTTTCTTGGCTACTATTGAACTTCATTCGTGGTTTCACCTTGGTTCGAAACTAGGCATCAGGAGTCAATAGAGATTTTCAAACCACCCCAAAGTATGACAACAACACTACATCAGGACTCATGTGATTCAAACCCAGTTCAAAATCAAGCACTAGGTGCCAATAGAGAAATGAAACCCCTCCCAACTACAATGAACACTTGAAGCTTCATCGACATTTGGGAAATTCTGAAATTCACAATAGTTTTCACCACTCAACCACATGAGGAAGACATGAGAAAGGAAAGAGAGGAGAATAGTACCGAAATTGACAAAGAGGATATCTCAAATTAGTTATCTATGATAGAAAAACAAGGGAGGAGCAACAAAGCAGGAGGAAAATAATGAATTTTACACATTTTGAGCCCTACCAATTTGTGCACTAATATGTTCATGCAAACTTTTCCAATAGGATGCAATTCACTTCAGCCACAACAATTTCAGTTTCACCCAGGTGGTTTCAGCAATTTCGAGGTTTTTAGGCAGAGTAATGGCTGGAAAAGATGAGTTATCTTCCTCTTCCTTGCATCATTTTATTGTAAAACAACCCAGCCCATTAAAGACATGGATGATAAAAACAAATTGGAAAACCATTGAAAGGGATGGCATTACTACATTCTTCATATTTATGAAGCAGAGGAATTTGCATACTTACATTTAACCAAATTTTAAGAATTGAGGAGCTGAAGTAGCTCACTCTTGCTGAAATTCTCACCCAACTTCAATTTCCTTGGGGTAAATCCCATTTCCAGTCTTGTATGCTTGTTTTCCTTGTTTGTGTTGTGTATGTTGCTTTCAAAGTTCCATGTATGAAATAGATGTGTAGCTCTACATTTTTTGAATTTATTGTGCTAGAATACATATCTATAATTGATGAACTATTGACCATGCTCAGCTGTTTACATATAAATTGGCATCAAAGAAGGTTCAAAATCATCAAAATAAATTGAGTGTTGAAGAAGTTCGAAAAGGGTGACTACAGGTTATGCCCATGAGTGGAGCAAGTTATAGTGGCAATCTAAAACCATTGAGCTTGAAATTGGTAAGTGGAATGGGAATAGGAGACTGAGAACAGTGTCTATAGATATGACCAAAGATATGGACAAGAATAAGACAAGGTTCCGTGCGTTGGAAGATGTTACCCAAACTTCACTTTCAGTGGCTGAGTTGAAAAGGCTGGAAAATATCATTCTTGTATTATTTGGGAAATTGGGACTTACTCAAGAGTTTAAGGACTGAGATGGAGTATCTCTATTCAAGTAGGAAACACTGTCTTCATAGTGGAATCAAAAATCAAAGGAAACCATTTGTTGGAGATGTTAATGCAGAAAAATTGGACCAACGGATAGCACAAATTGAGCTGTTTCAATTTGCATGGGTTGAATGCATCTCAACAAATTGCTTACGCAAGGTTGAAGTTATCCAGGCACACTCTTACATGGTACAAGAGTTATGCCTCTTCTCTACAGATGTGAAATTTGCAACTATTTTGAAGTGGGAAGATTTCAAGGAGTTACATTTAAAACTGATGAGGGGGAAAGAAAATGGCATTCTTTTAATCAAAGATAAGGACAAAGTGCACAAGAGTACACAAGCGAATTCAAAAAGAACATGATTCAATTGAGAAAAGATTTGGTGGACAAAGAATTGCTGATGAGGTGTGTTGGAGGACTGACACCTCAAGAGGCTTGTTTTATTGACCAAACTAAAAGATGTTTATGAATAAATAATAACATTATTGTAGTCAATGTGACAGAAAAACATACTGACATGACTTGTTGGAAGCTATATCTGGAGTTGATCCCATTCAATAAAAATTAAAAAAGGACAAGACAGATGGAGTGCAGCTCTAGAGTAGATAACATGCACCACTGTGAGATTAATGGTTGTGCCCATGCAACATTGCCTTCAGATAGACAAAAAAAAAAGAAAGCATCTTTTCATTTTTCCAGCAAGGTGGAGAAAAGGAGGACAATGGGAAAGACAAAAATAGAAGGGTTAGAAAACCACCATTACCATGGTCAAGGATAAGGGCAAATAATAACAATATTGTAGTCAATATGAAAGAAAAACACACTGACATGATGTGTTGGAAGCTATATCTGGAGTTGAACCCATACAAGAAAAATACGAAGAAAAATGTTTCAAAATTCATATGACTAAACAGGAAAAAAGAGATGGAGTGCAGCTCCAGAGTAGATGGCAGGCTATCATGCACCACTGTGAGAAAGTGTCTATGGGGAGGTGAAAATGGATCTCAAGATGAAGGCAAGATAACCAATTTCTTTGTATCAAGGTCCAGCTCAAAGGAATGAAGATTGGTGCTCTTTTCAATACATGTTCACAAGCAAATTTGATTTCTCGGAAGCTAGTTACCAAGCTTGGTATGTAAACAGAAAAGCATTCCAATCCATATTTGTTGGGTTGGTTGAAACAGGGAGTGCAGCTTTCAGTCAATATGCAGTGCAAATTCAGGTGGATGAGGTGGTGGTGGATATAATTTGACACAAAATTTATGGATGAGGTGATGGTGGATTTATTCCATTGGACGTATGTGTGGTTGTGTTTTGCAACACATACCTCTATATTTTGGATGCTATACTCTACAGGAGGGAGAATAGGCATAAGTTGGTCAAAGATGGCAAAAATTTCCTCTTCATGTTGAGGGAAAAACAAGCCAATAAGGTAGCTGAAATGAATACAGTTCATGGACTGTGGTTGTTGATTTGAATATTTGTGAGGTTGGCACCTAGTTTAAGTGCTGAGAATAATGTTGAGATTGACTATTACAGCAATCATGCGAGCATGTGTAATGTTAAAAAACTTGTAACTATTAACAGAAATATCTGTAGTGGCCCTCTGCTAGTTGATGAGAGGGTGTGCAAGGATGAAGTCCTCAAGAAATTTGAAAGACTGGAGGCAAGAACATATCCTCAAGAGATCTTGGTCCCTTAAATTTTCTAATCCAGCCAGGCCTCTCCATGCATGGTGTGCAAGGATGAAGTCCTCAAGAAATTTGATGAGATGGGAGGCAAGAACATATCCTCAAGAGATCTCGGTCCCTTAAATTTTCCAATCCAACCAGGCCTCTCCATGCCCATCTCTCCGCTGCAGATTCGACTGGAAATGCAGTAAGTAAAATATGTTACCCCAGATTTCTATTTGTTCGGTGATAAGGCATTAAGATGATACTATAGTTTGATTCATGTTGAGATGAAAGTAATTTGTTCACTATGGAGGAATCACACAGGTTGAATCCACAATCTCCACCTTTCCTCAAGCGGATATGTCCAGAAGACATAAACCCAATTAGTATTTTTACCTAAAAAGTTATTGAATTCTCTGTTATTTATGGTGTGCTGTTTTAGTTTCAGCAGCAAAATTTGGAAGTGCAGCATGAACATGGTTATGTTCACACACAAGTTATGACAAAACTTCTACCCTCATAGATTTGACTGATCCAATTGGCAAGGGTCATCTATAGATTTGACTATGGGAACCGATCTTTATTTGACCCAATTCCACAACACTTGCCAAAGAGACGCTATATTGCTAATATGCTGAAAGTTTTAGTTGAATATTTATTCTATGATTGTCTAGAAATCCTTATTATGCTTTCAACTGAAGGTTTGTTATTCTACAGATGGTTTCAGTTGAAAGTTTCTAGAAATCCTTAATATGTTTTATTATGAAGACATTAGATTTTGTGAAGCACAATGTCAAGAAAGAAGCTGAAACATGCTCATGATATGGGTGACTTTAAGCAGCATTCAGCCACACTAGCCATTCCACTGTATTTTGTGTTCTTTGTATCTTCATAGGAGAAAGAGAAATAAGTCAGAACTGCTATTTCATTCATTAAATATGGATTTATACAACTATTTGGTCACAATATTTTTTTCAAGAGAATGAAGATAATTTTGACCCAACTGTATCTAGGAAGCTTCAATGTTGTCTACCTAATTGGATCTTTCTTTATCAAATAATAAAGAACAAAAAGTACATCTTGACATTGTGTTTGTGACTGTTAAGTTTATCTAAATTATGTGATCAAGAGGCTAAGAACAGATGAAGATATAGTCTGGAATTTACTTCGAACTACAGTAGTGTGAATGGAATGGAAGCACAACACTTATTAATTTTGGTATTGTCCTCCTCCCATTGTATGCATGCTATATATGTGAATGAGAGGGTTCGTATAGAAGAGATATGTCTTCTCACATGGGAAGACACATCTCTTCCCTACATACCACTCCTAATGTCACCGCATGTTAACAAATAATTTGCTTGCTTGACTGATCACAATTTATTATAAATCGTTTAACCCCAGCCCTTTAACATGAAGGGGTATAACTGGTGGCATAAGATAACATTCTCAGCCCGATAACATGAAGGGGTGTAATCGGTGGCATAAGATAACATTTATTGTTTATCATATAAACTAATATGTTAACATGTAAGCATCGGAATTATGAAATTGTATGACCAACGTTACCAGAATTAACACTCCCTCTTAGCTAGGGGGGACATATTTCATGTTTAGGGAAAACATCACAATTCATCCATTGATTGTGAAGAGAAGAGATATCACACCATAGTGATATTCAAAGATATGGTTCAACAAATGAATATCAAGTCTCATGATACTCACCATAACTCATAGTTATCAAGTAAGGTATGTGCACTAGCATCAAATCACATGATGCCTACCATACTGATAATGATTCATGGCATGTCCACGAATATTATGTCCATAATATTCGCCATGAAGATCTCTATCATAATTATGGTTTATTTAATGATTCCAACCAGCTGATATCTACTATAATGTCTTAGAGATATATACTATCATGACATGTCCACAGATATCAAGTCACATGATATCCATCAAGATAGATAAATTGATAATTGTAAAATCGTCACCTTACAATATCAATTTGAAACAAGTGTTCATTATTGAAAAGTCGTCACCCTTCAATAATGTTCACAGGGGGCCCATGAAGTCATGGAATCACACACATGACAAATGAAAGAGTTTACACATTAAACATCTCAAATATATTAGTATATCAGAATAAATGAGACTCTATCTCAAAACTAAATAACATTTTCAACCATACCAAGTTTATCTCTAAAGTGTTCAATCTTGATCTTGGAGAGAGGCTTGGTAAGAATGTCTACAATTTGATCACATGTATCTCAATATAATTCAATCGGATCACATTCCTTTCCACCATATCTCAAACATAGTGATAAGGAATCTCAATGTGTTTAGACCTGTCATGAAATACTGGATTCATTGAAAGCTTGATGCAACTCTGATTGTCACAATAGATGACAGTAGGATTTAAAGGCTAGCCAAACAGTCCTACAAACAATTTTTGGAGCCATACTACTTCTCTTGCTTCCATGGAGGCTGCAATGTATTCAGCTTCTGTAGAACTCTGAGCAACTGAAGACTGTTTTCTACATATCCATGAGATCATTCCTGATCCTAAACTGAGGCAACATCCTAATGTGCTTTTCTTGTCAACTACGATTCCAGCCCAATCAAAATCAGTGAATCCATGTAGGTCAAGGTCTACATGTTTATATTTCAGACCAAAACCAATAGTTCCTCGAAGATATCTCAGAATATGTTTTGCAGCAACAAGATGTATTCAGCTTCTGTAGAACTCTGAGCAACTGAAGACTATTTTCTACATATCCATGAGATCAATCCTGATCCTAAACTAAAGCAACATCCTGATGTGCTTTTCCTATCAACTACACTTCCAGCCCAATCAGAATCAGTGAATCCATGTAGGTCAAGGTCTACATGTTTATATTTCAGCCCAAAACCAATAGTTCCTCGAAGATATCTCAGAATATGCTTTGCAGCAACAAGATGTATTCCATAGGTTCACACATGAACTGACTTAGTGTATTGACAACATAACATATATCAAGTCTTGTGTTTACCAAATACATCAGAGATCCAATAATTTGTCTCCATAGGTGTGGTCATGGATCTACAATCCATCATTCCAAATCTCTTGAGTATATCAATGGTGTATTTTCCTTGATTAAGGATTATACCATCTACCTACTGCCAAACTTCCAATCCAAGGAAGTATTGAAGAATTCCTAAATCCTTCATATCAAACTCAGAGGCTAATTCTTTCTTACACCGAGAACTACGATTATCCTCTCCTGTAATTAGCAGATCATCAACATAAAGAATAAGAATTAATAATTCACCATTGATTACTTTGTAGTAGAGATTTGGATCTGCTTCATTCTTGGAAAACCCTAATTCCAAGAGATAGTGATCAATTCTTTCATACCATACTTTGGGGGTTGTTTCAGTCCATATAGGGCTTTCTTTAATCTACAGACATGCGATTCATCCTTATGAATCACAAAACCTTTAGGCTGCTCCAAATAAACTTCTTCAATCTTACCATTCAAAAAAGCAGTCTTAACCTCCATTTGATGGACTTTCCATCCTTTAGATGCTGCAATAGCCAAAACTGCTTGGACAGAAGTGTATCTGGCAACATGAGAAAATGTCTCTTCATATTCAACACCTTCTTTCTATGAGAAACCTCTGGCAACAAATCTTACTTTGTGCTTCTCAATGTTTCCATCTACTGCACGTTTGATTTTGAAGAGCCATTTAGAAGATACCACAGATTTGCCTTTAGGCCTAGGCACAATATCCCAGACATCATTTTTCAGAATTGTCTAATACTCTTTTGACATAGCTATATGTTTGATTTTGAAGAGCCATTTAGAAGATACCACAGATTTGCCTTTAGGCCTATGCACAATATCCCAAACATCATTTTTTAGAATTGACTGATACTCTTCTGACATAGCATCTTTCCAAACTTGATGCTTGAGAGCATCTCCAACACAGGAAGGTTTTGCATCAATGGTCTCACTCATCAAGCCAGCATAACTGGAAAATAGGTTAGGTCTCTTACTTTCTCTGAAGGTCCCCTTTGGAGCAGGATAATTTTCAACTTCTTGAAGCATCTTTTAGCCCAAAGAGGTCTCTTCCTAGTTTCGGGATAATTTTCTTCCAAAGGTAAGTCTTGAACTTCATGTTCAGTGTTTTTAGGGGTCTCCCTCTGAATCTCAGGGGTGGGATTCTCATCCATACTTGTAGGAGGATCTTGGTGTTCTAATTCATTAGAGCTTTTGGACCTCATGAATGCTATGTCTTCTTCAAAGATGACATCTCTGCTTAGTTCAATTTGCCTTTGTCCAGGTATGTATACTGTGCAAGCCTTAGAGGTTTCACTGTACCCAACAAATACCCCTTTCTTTCCAGAAGGTTCTAACTTTGATCTCTTTTCTTTGGGAACATGAATATAGACTGGACACCCAAAGATCCGGAGATGACTTATGTTAGGTTTGTTACTAGTAAAGGCTTCTTTAGGGGTTTTATTATCAAGAAGAGAATGAGGACATCTATTTTGAAAAAATAGATGACTTATGTTAGGTTTGTTACTAGTAAAGGCTTCTTTAGGGGTTTTATTATCAAGAAGAGAATGAGGACATCTATTTTGAATGTACACTGTTGTCCTAGATGCTTCAACCCAAAATGAGGTTTCTATATTTTGGTTGAACAACATAGCCCTAGCAGCTTCTACTATAGTCCTATTCTTTCTTTCAGCTACTCCATTTTGTTGTGGGTTATAAGGTACAGCTAACTCCCTCTTAATCCCAACATTTATACAATAATCTTTAAACATATCAAAAGTGTATTCCCCCCCATTGTTTGTTCTTAAGGTTATGATTTTCTTACCTGTCATGTTTTCTGCAAGAGCTTTGAATTCTTTAAATTTAGAAAGGATTTCTTCAGATTCTTTGTACCTCAAAAAATATATCCAGGTCTTCCTAGAATAATCATCCATAAATATTACATAATATAAAAATCCCCCTAAGGAGGGTACAAACATGGGTTGTAATGTCCCGACTTTGAAATCGAATTTAATAATAAATGATAATAATAAAATTAAACCATTAAAAATTAAATTAAAATATAGAAAAAAAATAATTAAATATGATTAATTAAAAATCAATTAAGTTAATGAAAAGTCAAAAGACATGAAAGGAAAAGTTGTGACTCCCTCAACAATGAGATATAAAAGGGAGAAGAGAACCTCATTTGAGAGGGGGGATAATTTGGAAATGAGAAGTGCAAATCTAATTTAAATAATAAGTGCAGATCTGATTATGAAAGGTTGTGTCCCTTCCAAAGGGTAGAAATAATGAAGAGCTCTTTCAAAGGGTGCTAATGGTGAAAGGGTATGTCTCTTGCCAAAGGGCATACATGATGAAGAGGTGTGACCTCTCCCTCAAATTGAGAGATATAAAGGGAAGGAATCAAAAGCATCTAGTGACATCACCATTGATTAGATCAGATCAGAATTGTTATCAAGTTACAGGCAGTAACATTTGTAACATTTGTGTTCTTGGTGGTATGCATGGGATGTGCTTAATACGTATGCTTAATATATGAAGCTTGGTAATGTTATTATGCAAAATTTAATAATACTATTAATATAGACTGCTATAAGATGACAAACATATTTAATTTCATTACTATGGCATACTAGATCTAACACAGATCTGTCTACTTTACAGCCACAATAGGTAGAAGTGGTGTTAATAATTTATATAGTAGGTAATTACCAAATATATTGGTAATATAATTATATATATATACTTGATTATATTTTCTTAGATTATTTATATATGCTTGTCTTATCTCGTAATCAATCAAAGGAATGAATGGAGGAAGCATGTCAGGGAATTGCAGTTTACTAGTTCTGCCAAGCTAAGTAGGCCACCCCAAGGGATGGAATTGTCATAGTGGGACGTTCCTGCCTCTTGTGGGCCAAGAGGTGAGTTGTCATAGTGGGACACTGTGTGCTCTTGGGCTTAGTTGGGTTGAGCAGTTTATAGGCACCCTCTCAAGGCTTTCCTACCAAACTAAACTATGATTGGTTATAGGTAGAAAGACATGTTTATCATTCTTTGCAATATAGGTGCTATTAATGCATGTATTTATTTGTCAATTCATAAGTTTATTAAATGAATAGGTTAAGTCACTCTCATAATTTGAAAAAATGATAAACTATATTATGGAATTACTAATTTAGGATGAAATTCAGGTAATCCTTAGTTGGGGACATTACATGGGTCCACATAGATCAGAATGAACTAATTCTAATACATTTTTGGATATACTGTTGCTAGAATTGAAAGACCCTTTAGTATTCTTTCCCAAGGCACACCCCTTGCAGGCTCTTTCAGAACTGTGACTTAGCTTGGGTAAGCCAATCACCATCTTTTCTATCTTAGGTAGGGCATGGAAATGAAGGTGCCCTAATCTTCTGTGCCAGAGTTCATTCAAATCTGGAGTCTCATGAATCAAGGCTTGAGGTGGAGTGGTGCAAAGTCTGTAGAGGCTCCCTTGTCTTACTCCAATGGTGTGGGCTTTCTTGATGGTGTTCTTTGGCCAAACAAGTACCTTTCCTTCCATAAAGGTTAATCTGCAACCCTTATCTTCAAGTGCAAAAATTGAGACAAGGTTTCTCTTTATACCAGGTACAAATAGAACTCCAGTCAGCTGTAGGGATATGTCTGACTTTAGGTTGATATTGTAGGTTCCTATTCCCATAACTAGATAATTTGATCACCACCAATTGTCACTTCTTCATTTGAATTTTCCACAAGTGTATCTAGGTGCTCACTAAATCTAGTGATGTGTTGAGATGCTCCGCTATCAATCACCCATGTGTTGGAAGTGGAGGTGACTTGACTAGAGAGGGCTATGTAGAAGACTAGTCTCTTGAAATCACTCCCTTTCTTAACTTCTACCATTGAAGCCTGTTGCTTGATCCTGTCTGGGCACTCCATTGCATAGTGCCCATATTGGTCACATCTGAAACATTGTACTTCAGAAATGTCTCTCTTCTTCTTTGAAGACCTCTTTCCATTTGAGCCGATATCCCTCTTTCTCTTAAAGTTCTTCTTCTTTCCTTACTTGTGGGAATTAGAGTTTAGAACTTGAATGTACTCATTACCATTGTTTTGTTTTATTCCTCTTGTGACAAGAAAGGAATCCTCTTGAATACAATTGGTTTTCAATCTATCAAACTTAGGAAATTTAGAATGAGCACTGATTCCTTGAATAAACGATTCCCACGAGGTAGGAAGTCCATTTAGGGCCATCGTAGCAAGTTCTTTGTTGTCTACTAGATGTCCAATAGTGGATAGTAAGCTTAGTGATCCTCAAGAAATAGGATGTAACTATCTCTCCTTTATTCATCTTCATATGGTGTAGTTGATTCTTCAAGGTGAGAGCCTTGCTAGTGTTGTTGATTTCATAAATGTTGGCTAGGGATTTGAACATCTGAAAAGCCGTCTCATATTTAGAAATAACTAGCACAATGTGGTCTCTTACTGAATCCACAATTATCTTAAGAGCCTTCTCACTATCCTTGCTCCACTGAATTTTCTCCGTATCATCAAAGGGTTCAAGAATTTCACTTTTGACATGGGAGTCAATTTTATTTTCTTTCAAAATAAGCATGATCCTGAATTTCCAAGATACAAAATTTTATGCTCCATCTAGTCGATCTTCAAACCTAACTCTGATTGCCATTGGGATTATAGGAATGTGATCTACTAAAAGTTAGGTGAAGGTCTATATGATCGTTACATAATTTAATTTGATCTTCCTTAACGTAGCTCTGATACCAGGTTAAGTTTATTTAAATTATGTGATCAAGAGGCTAGAACAAATGAAGATATAGTCTAGAATTTAGTTCGAACTGCAATAGTGTGAATGGAACGGAAGCACAACACTTATTAATTTTGATATTGTCCTCCTCCCATTGTATGCATGTTATATATGTGAATGAGAGGGTTCATAGAGAAGAGATATGTCTTCCCACGTGGGAAGACACATCTCTTCCCTATGTACCACTCCTAATGTCACCACACGTTAACAAACAATTTGCTTGCTTGATTGATAGCGATTTATTATAAATCGTTTAACCCCAGCTTGTTAACATGAAGGGGTGTAACTGATGGCATAAGATAACATTCCCAGCCCGTTAACATGAAGGGGTGTAACCAGTGGCATAAGATAACATTTATTGTTTATCGTATAAACTAATATGTTAACATGTAAGCATCGAAATTATGAAATTGTACGACCAACGTTACCAGAATTAACAGTGACCATCGGGAGAAGCCAAACTATACACCAAACATTCTAATAAAATTTCTTCCAAAAAACGGTCATAAATCTGGATTTATAAATTTGTGCTACTAGAAAGAGAAACAAAGGTAATAAGTTAGAACTACTATTTTATTAAATCTGGATTTATATTAGTTTTGAAGCAGTTATAAAATGAAGGATGCTTGTGACCAATTTCACTTCATCATAATATTTCCTTGAAAAATATGACAAGGAATAATAATGGCAATTAACCACTTTTCAAAAATAATAATTTATTGGAAAAAGGTTTTTTGTTTTGGAACCCACTTCTTGAATAAAGTTTCAAAATTAGGGATGCTAAACAATCATCAAATCAAGCAATTAGATCAAATCCTACTATCATCTTAATATGTTTGATCGCTTGTGAGAGAAGGTAGAAGCACAAGAGAAACTACTATAACTAGAAATTTAAAGTTTAAACATCCTAAACTCATGAAGTAAGGGTCCCCAGCAAACCATTTTGTGGCCAAGTCTGTTCAAGTTTCGCCAAGTTACAGAAAAGAAGCAAACTTTGCTTGCCTTCCTCACTGATTGAACCTGACTTGCAAATCTCCAACTGAGGCAAGTCTTGTAATAATGCTATATACTTATTTCATTTCGTTTCTGGCTATATCTTGCAACAGACTTATTAAGGATATAAAGCTTTAATTATGCACCATGTGAAAAATGTTAATATTTAGACAAGAATCATCCAAAATTATATTAATCAAGTTAGCAAATTGGCTAATTTTGTTAAGACTACAAGCAAAAATCCAAATATTTAAGACAACAGCCTTTCAACTGCTAAATATTCTTTGGCCCAAAAGCTGTCCCTAGCCACCTTCAAGAGAATGAAGATATTTTGATCCAACTGGAGAAGAGGTCATTTCAAGAGAAGATTTTTTGATCCCATTCCACAACCCTTGACAAAGAGACGCTATATTGCTAATATACTGAGGGTTTAAGTTGAAGGTTTGTTGTGTTATTTTATGGTTGGTCTCAGTTGAAGGTTTCTAGAAATACTTATTATGTAGACATTAAAGTGCTAAAAATAAACATGATGGTGGTGGCCTTAAGCGACATTCAAGCCACACTAGCATTTTCCACTCCACTCTATTCCTGTGTACTTAGTATCTTCATGGGAGAAATAGAAACAAAGGTAATAAATTAAAACCACTATTTTTTGGATAAAGATTTAGCTATAAAACCTAGAGATTTTTTACCATCACACAGTACTAGAAATAAAATTGTTGATATTACAAGTTTTGTTCTTCTGCACTAGTATTTAAAATATCACATTTAAGGGTTGGCTTTCATATTTATAACATCTGGTCTTGAACTAGAATCATTTCATTTAATGCTCAACATAATCGATCATCTATTTAATAGAAAACACAATATAATGTCATATAATGAGAAATTTTGATATATTTAAGGGTGATTAATTTATACAATGCCATCAATGTGCTTATTACAAGAAATATAATTCAATGTTCTGTCTAGATTCAAAACTAGAAAGAGTTTAAAATCATGCATATTGTTCAACTAATAATTGATACTTGCTCTAATAATAATAGGCCCTAGGACCTAAAGCCTGATTGTGGCTATATTAATTATGATGCTTACGAAGTTTTCAAAGCCCAAGCAAGTGGACAGAGGGGAAGGAAAAATAATTCGCAGCATGAAAATGGAAAGCCTACACAAACAAATTTGTGTGTTTAGGTTAAAGTAATGGGCATTGATGCTGAACAATAGGCTATGGCCAATCTGATTATAAAGATGCTGATGAACGTAGTAATTATGAAGAGAAGTTTTCCATGTCATTTAAAGCAAAGAGTGGAATTCAACAGGATCATAGCATTATTCTATTTACACAACATTCACATACTAAATTGACAGTGCACATGAAATTTAACTACTCAGTAATTCACAGCATGAAAATGGAGGGCCTACACAAACAAATTTGTGTTTAGGTTAAAGGAAGGGTAATGGGTATTGATGTTGAACAATAGGCTATGGCCAATCTGATTATAGAGATGCTGATGAACACAGTAATTATGAAGAGAAGTTTTCCATGTCATTTATAGCAAAGAGTGAAATTCAACATAAATTTGTTTAGGTTAAAGGAAGGGTAATGGGTATTGATGTTGAACAATAGGCTATGGCCAATCTGATTATAGAGATGCTGATGAACACGGTAATTATGAAGAGAAGTTTTCCATGTCATTTATAGCAAAGAGTGAAATTCAACAGAATCATAACAGTATTCTATTTGCACAACATTCACACACTAAACTGACAGTGCACATAAAAGTTAACTACTCAAGATGGTCAACCCCTTTTCTACATTGTAGACTAAAAACATGATCAAAACAGATCAAAGATGTTGCAGGAGGAACAAAAGTTGACACTTTCAGTCAAGAAGCTACAAGATCTTGTTTCTCTTGCTAATAATTAGTTTTGAAGCCAAGTAGTCAGTTGTCCTTGTCGAAGATGTTAGATTTTAGTAATCAGATATGCAATCGCTTAACATATAGGTGCAGAAGTAGATAATGTATAGTAGCAAAAATAAAGCACATAAATAGAGATGCACACAACACAAGACTACCCTGGGAAAACCTCCCCCTTGGAGGAAAAACCCGACAACAACAGATCTTCAGATTTGATTATAATAGACAGAAATTATAGTTACAAGTCTGGCCCAGCTAAGGCACAATAGTAGCAGATAACAATAGATAGAAATTGACTTATCTCAATCCTTCGGATGCAAGGAAATCACAAGACAATGAATTCGCTTTCCTTCGATGATGGTTCACTGTGCTTCTATGATGATATGCTGCAATGCCCATCAATGATGTTCACTGTCTTCATACAATAGATGCACAGCAAATGGATTTCACCTAGCAGATGTAATTCGCACCATACAATGACAATTCGCTGACTCCTAACTAAGTTTGCAGACCTTCAAGGATAATTTGCACAGCTGGAGATTTCGCACCTAGAGCAGATCTGAATCGCACTTTTGGAGCAGAGGTATTTTGTGAACTTGCTTGAATAGTTTCCTTCCAAAATGAATCTGTATTTATACAAGGTAGAGGGAATGCATATAGGGTCGGCCCAATACATTTTGGCACCTAAACTCACTTTAATTCACATGCCACATAATGAGGATGGGTCCACACGTTAGCCCACACGTTTGGTAAATAGGTCCATGCGTTTTGAACATTATATGTTAGGAATATAAGGGAAGTAGGGCCCAGCCCTATAATGATCCGAACAACATTGGAATAGGGCCCAACCCTATTTGTTTTACATATTAGATTGAGATAGGGCCCAACCCTATTTAATCCTAATGGATTCGAATGTTGCCTTCGGGAATTCGAATCCATTATAAATATTTTCCAAACTAGTTACAAAACAACAGAAGATGGCCTTTAGTGTTAAAATAATATTAATATCTTCTATAATGGCCATCTTCTATTTTTAGTGGTCATCTTCTATTTTTAGTTGTCGACTCATTTAGTTTTTTAGTTAATTAGCTTTTAAGCTTTATTTAGCATTTAGCTTTTTCTTTTTAGTTAATTAGCTTTTAAGCTTTATTTAGCTTTTAAGCTTATTTTAGCTTTTAAGCTTATTTTAGCTTTCACGCTTAATTTAGCTTTCACACTTAATTTAGCGTTTAGCTCTTTAATCTTTTACTTTAACGTTATGTTCTAATTATAGAACAGCGTCTTGTAACCTCTATATATACGTGTGTATATCGTTCAATGTAATCATCCGATTATTGAATCATTCATTCAAATTATTTTTCATGGTATTAGAGCGGGTCAAAGGGATTCTTTAAAGTTTGGTGAATTTTTATTAAAAAATTCATGGCCTTCTTTCTGGAATATTTTCCAATTTTTTTTTATTGTTTTTTATATAAAAATGATTTTGCTTTTTTGAAGGCTTTTTGAGGGTTTCAAGGGTTTCTGGTTTGTGGGCGAATTTCTTTGTGCTGGGCAGCAGTTCATGTTTTTTTAGGGTTCTGGAGATTTTTGAGCCTGCACCCTGGAGGATTTTTTGCAAATTGAAAATTTTCCTAAGGTTTCTGCAATTTTCGACTATGGTTTTACCCTTCAATTCAAGTCAAAATTTTGTTGTGGTTGCAAATTCTTGATGGGTTTTTCGAGACCTCAACTGGGCCATCACCAGATTTTTCTGGGTGCATCATTTTTCGTGCCTCAATTTTTCAGATTTTATTGTGGCTGTAGCTTCTTGATGGGTTTTTCAAGACCTCAACTAGGTCGTCATCAGATTTTTCTAGGTACATTGTTTCTGTGCCTCGACTTTTGAGTCATCGGATCTACATTCTATTTTCAGATTCTTGGTGGGTTTTTCGAGAGCTTTTCTGGGTTTGTCTCAAATTTTTTGGGTGCCTCATTTTCTGCACCTTGAATTTTGTGCTAGCAAATTTGCCTTGGAATTTAAAAATAGTTCACATTTTCTGCTATTTCTGTGGATGTTGGGATTTTTGCTATTATTTTTGGGCACCATTTATGCTGTTTTAAGTGTGTAGAAAATTTTCATTTCTGGGTTTCTTCCAAACCTCAAAATTTGTGCCTTGGAATTCATGTCAAAGTTCTCCTATAGGGTTTCATTTTTCTCAGCAACTGCTTCTATTCTTATTTTTTATCAAAATCTTTTGTCTCATTCTTTGTGCCTTCACTAGATTGATCACATTCAACCTCAGTTTTCTGTGATGGCATCTTTGACCAACATCTTGTTGGAACACAATCAAAAGTTCAACAACTGCCACAACACTTGGAAATAGCGCATGTTCACGATATTTGAATATCGTTGCCTTGATCAAATTGATTTAGGCCAGACCTCGTCCTACAGATCCCAGGACTTTCACAATTTTTTCTTGAAAAATTGTCTGTCGGTGTTCTGATTTTTTTCCACAAAAAATCATGGGAGGGTTTTCACGATTTTTTCGTCAAAAATTGTTTGCAGGGTTTATAATTTTCCCTTAAAAACTATCTCATCTGTAATCCACGATATTCGCGTAAGATTTTAGTTATCTGGGTTTTACGATGATTTGTAACCTCAAATTTCTTGGTTTTTCGATTTTCTCCTCAAAATCATAAATTTTCTTTTTGAGGGTTCCTATTTCAAGGTTTAGAATTTTTTCCTTAAAAATTATTATTTGTCATCTGCAAAGCTTGCGTGGGATTTTTAGGTTTTCACAATTTTTTCTTAAAAAATTGTTTGCTAGTTTTTACGATTTTTTCCTCAAAAATCATCTGTAATACGCGAAGTTCACGTAGGATTTGTGATTCCAGAAGTTCTCTGGTTTTGATCGATTTTTCTCCTCAAGAATCAAGCTTTGTTGCAATCAGTTTGGGTCGCACCTGCTAGGGCGAACATCTGCAACCATGGTATCTTGCAGTCAGTTTTGGAGTTGGTACTCTTCTGCAAAAGGGTTTCTTGATTTTTTCCTCAAAATCATTGTTTCAGGCTTCAGTAATTCGTGTGTGTCAGATCTCTAATTTGCGTGTGAAGGCTACATTCGCTTGGATGGCTTTTGGTACTCTTGGTCATTTACATTCTGTAGATCCTGGGAGGGTCTCCGTAGGAGCAGAGTGTTCTTTGCATGTGTGATGATAACACCTGCAGTGTTTTCTATAGGGTATTGAGTATGATGACCATTAGGGAAGGTGTTAAAATAATATTAATATCTTTTATAATGGTCATCTTCTATTTTTAGTGGTCATCTTCTATTTTTAGTGGTCGACACATTTAGCTTTTTAGTTAATTAGCTTTTAAGCTTTATTTAGCATTTAGCTTTTTCTTTTTAGTTAATTAGCTTTTAAGCTTTATTTAGCTTTCACGCTTAATTTAGCGTTTAGCTTTTTAATCTTTTACTTTAACGTTATGTTCTAATTATAGAACATTGTCTTGTAACCTCTATATATACATGTGTGTATCGTCCAATGTAATCATCTGATTATTGAATCATTCATTCAATTTATTTTTCGTTTAGGAGGTCTGAAACATCACTTGTAAGTCCCAAAACAAGGGAGTAAATGACAATATGTAGAATTATGGAGTTGGTGACAAAACTGACAATTTCCAGCAGGATCCAATTCACTTCAGTGACAGTAATTTCACTTTCACCAAGGTGGTTTCAGCATCAGCAATTTTGGGGTTTCCAGGCAAAGTAATGGTTGGAAAAGATGACTTCTCTTCCTCTACCTTGCATCATTTTGTTGTAAAACAGTCCAGCCCGTCAAAGACATGGATGATAAAAACAAATTGGAAAACCATTGAAAGAGATGGCATTACTGCATTCTTCATGTTTATGAAGTAGTTATGATGTCCTAGAGGAATAAGCATACTTACATTTAACCAAATATAAGCAATTGAGGAACTGAAGTAGCTCACTCTTGCTGAAATTTTCACCCAACTTCAATTTCCCAGGGCAATTCCTTTCCAATCTTGTAAAGCTTGTTTTCCTTGTTTTCTTATTCCTTTGCATTGTGTATATTGCCTTCAAAGTTCCATGTATGAAATAGATGTGTAGCTCTATATTTCTTGAATTTATTGTGCTAGAATACATATCTATAATTGAAGAACAGTTGACCATGCTCAGCTGTTTACATATAAATTGGCATCAAAGAAGGTTTGAAATCATCAAAACAAATCGAGTGTTGAAGAAGTCAGATAAGGGTGACTACAGGTTATGCCCAAGAGTGGAGCAAGTGATAGTGGCAATCTAAAACCATTTGAGCCTGAAATTGGTAAGTGAAATGGGAATAGAGGAGTGAGAACAGTGTCTATACATAAGACCAAAGAAACAGACAAGAATAAGACAAGGTTCCATAGGTTGTAAGATATTACCCAAACTTCAATTTCAGTGGCTGAGTTGAAAAGTTTGGAGAATATCATTTTTGCATTATTTAGGAAATTGGGACTTACTCAAAAGTTTGAAGACCAAAAAAAAAAACCATAAGCAAAAAACTAAGATGGAGCATCTCTATTCAAGTGGGAATACCTGTCTTCATAGTGGAAGCAAAATTCAAGGAAACCATTTGGCATATTGGAAGCAAAATTCAAGGAAACCATTTGGTAGAGATGTTAATGCAGAGAAATTGGACCAACAGATAGCACAAATTGAGCTATTTAAATTTGCATGGGTTGAATGCATCTCAACAAATTGCTTTCGCAAGGCTGAAGTTATCCAGCATCTCAACAAATTGCTTTCGCAAGGCTTTGGTAGAGATGTTAATGTAGAGAAATTGGACCAACAGATAGCACAAATTGAGCTATTTAAATTTGCATGGGTTGAATGCATCTCAACAAATTGCTTTCGCAAGGCTGAAGTTATCCAGGCACACTCTTACATGGTACAACAGTTATGCCTCTTCCCTACAGATGTGAAATTTAAAACTATGGGAAGATTTCGAGGAGTTACATTTAAAACTATTTTACCCTGTGTGCTATGAGGGGGAAAGAAAATGGCACTTTATTAATAAAACAAAGGACAAAGTGCACAAGAGTACACAAGTGAATTCAAAAAGAACATGGTTCAATTGAGCAAAGATTTGATGGACAAAGAACTGCTGATGAAGTGTGTTGGAGGACTGACACCTCAAGAAGCCTGTTTTGATGACCAAACTAAAAGAGATGTTTACGAGTAAATAATAACAATATTGTAGTCAATGTGACAGAAAAACACATTGACATGACTTGTTGGAAGCTATATCTGGAGTTGAACCCATTCAATAAAAATAAGAAAAGGAAAAGAGAGATGGAGTGCAGCTCCAGAGTAGAGTAGATAGCAGGCTATCATGCACTACTATGAGATTAACATGACTTGTTGGAAGCTATATCTGGAGTTGAACCCATTCAATAAAAATAAGAAAAGGAAAAGAGAGATGGAGTGCAGCTCCAGAGTAGATAGCAGGCTATCATGCACTACTATGAGATTAACGAGTGATGTGCCCATGCAACATTGCCTTCAGATGGACCAAAATAAGAAGGCATCTTTTCAATTTTGCAGCAAGGTGGAGAAAAGGAGGGCAATGGGAAAAGCAAATAGAAGGGTCAAAAAACCATCAATACCGTGGTCAAGGATAAGGGCAAATAATAATAATATTGTAGTCAATGTGACAGAAAAACACACTGAAATGACTTGTTGGAAGCTATATTTGGACTCGAACCCATTCAATAAAAATACAAAGAATAATGTATCAAAATTCATATGGCTGCAAAGGAAAAGAGAGATGGAGTACATCTCCAGAGTACATGACACGCTATCATGCACCACTGTGAGAAAGCATCTTTTCAATTTTGCAGCAAGATGGAGAAAAGGAGGGCAATGGGAAAGGCAAACAGAAGGGTTAGAAAACCATCAATACCATGGTCAAGGATAAGGGCAAATAATAATAATATTGTAGTCAATGTGACAGAAAAACACACTGACATGACTTGTTGGAAGCTATACCTGGACTCGAACCCATTCAAGAAAAATACAAAGAAAAATGTTTCAAAATTCATATGGCTGAAAAGGAAAAGAGAGATGGAGTGCACCTCCAGAGTAGATGACACGCTATCATGCAGCACTGTGAAAATGGAACTCGAGATGAAGGCAAGATAGCCAAATTTTTTGTATCAAGGTCCAGCTCAAAGGAATGAAGATTGGTGCTCTTTTCAATACATGTTCACTAGCAAATTTGATTTCTTGAAAGCTAGTTACCAAGCTTGGTATGTAAATAGAGAAGCATTCCAATCCATATTTGTTGGGTTGGTTGAAATAGGAAGTGGAGCTTTCAGTCAATATGTAGTGCAAATTCAAGTGGATGAGGTGATGGTGGATATAATTCGACGCAATTTGTGGATGAAGTGATGGTAGATTTAATCCATTGGATGTATGTGTGGTTGCATTTGGCAATGCATACATCTTTTTTTTGGATGCTATACTCTACATGAGGGAGAATAGGCATAAGTTGGTCAAAGATGGCAAAAATTTCCTCTTCATGTTGAGGGAAAAATAAGACAATAAGGTAGCTGAAATGAAAATAGATCATGGACTGTGTTCTACCAAGGAAAAGAAGGGCATGGATGATTTGGTACAGCTCGAGGATTTGTTTCAACTTTCAAGAGACAAAGGGCCTACCACCTCCAAGAGAAATTGATCATGAGATCCAACTACTACACAATTGTCCTCTTCCAAACATAGAGGCTCTATTGGCAAAGCATACTAGAGGTTAGTGAAGTGAAAACATGGTTGAATATATTTATGGACAAAGGAGTAATCAGACCCACCCTTACAGAAATACCCCAACTCATATGCCCACCTCACATCACAACGATTTTTTTTTAATACAACTAAATTGTCTGAGAAGCCATATTATACATGTTAAGATGCCCTTTAGTAAAATCCAGTTCCTAGGAAAAAGCAATTGCAGGCAAGGGCAGGCTAACAACTACCAGATTAAACAACCCACAAGGGGGAAATTAAAAGTTCTAAAGGTAAATATATAAAGGTAATATAGAGATATGTGGTCAAAAACTTCTCACCAAAGATAAGTTTGAAATGCTGAGTATTGTAGTGATATGCCTAGAAACCAAAGAAATATATGCTTAGGAATAGTAGAAGTGTGATCTAAAATGATATTATTAGTTTTCTCTTTTCTTTTGAGGCAGGGGGCAATATGATGCATTTACAACCAATATTGAAGAATCAAACATCATCATGTCCCAAAATTGAATCACATTAAGCCTCAAAATGGTCAGAGTAGCCTCAAATATCTCATAACAGAGTTTTGAATGATTCAAATATTTGTATCTCTTCCACTCTGGAGGAGCAACACCTTGTCTAAATGCATATGCTAAGTCTGGTGATACTATTATAGTAGTTGAGGAAAGTGTCCGCAAGGTTGCTAATACTATTGCAGCAACTTATAGAAGAAACTACAAGTTTGATACTACTTAGCCACCACCTGATATTGTCTGCAAAGTTGTTGATGAACCTACAATGCTAATCAAAACATTTGTAGGGTTGCAAACATCTTGGTTGTTAATGTGATTGTTTTCCAATTTGAAACCCCTGAGCTGGCTGATTTGAATATTTGAGGTTGGCACCCAGTTTAAGTGCTGACAATAATGGTGAGATTGACTATTATAGCAATCATGTGAGCACGTGTAATGTTAATAACCCTATAACTATTAATAGAAGTATCTGTGGTGCCAGTTGATTAGATGGTGTACAAGGATGAAGTCCTCAAGAAATTTGATGAGATTGGAGGCAAGATCATATCCCATGTTTCAGTGAATAAGAGGTTTTGCTGTGCACTTAGAGTTGATTATTCTCCTAGAACTTTCAATGAAATTGTTTCCAAGCTTGATGTTACTGAAGCAGTTGTTGATACATATTTTGGTAGTAATTAACCCTAGGACCTAAGACAAAGGGAAAGGAATGATAATTCATAGCATGAAGATGGATGGCCTAGACAAACAAATTTGTGTGCCTATCTAGGTTAAAGTAAGGGTAGAGACTAGAGAGTATTGGCATCAAACAATTTACTATGGCCAATCTGATTGTGGAGATGCTGATGAACCCAGTAACTACAATAAATGGAATTCAACTAATTAAGTTTAAAATGGGAAAAACCTAGCAAATTAAATAATGCTAAAACACTCATACAACTGAGTCTCCTAGGCTAAAGAATGCGAAGTTTGTGCCCTTGCATCCCTGTTCTCCCCCTTAAAACTGCAGTCACAATCATCAAATGCATATGAAGTTGGATGGCCTAGACAAACAAATGTGTGTGCCTAGCTAGGTTAAAGTAAGTGTAGAGAGTATTGGCACCAAACAATTTACTATGGCCAATCTAATTGTGGAGATGTTGGATGAACCCAATAACAACAATAAATGGAATTCAACTACTAAGGTTTATAATTTGGAAAAACCCAGCAAATTAAATAATGCTAAAACATTCATACAACTCCAAGTCTCCTAGGCTAAAGAATGTGGAGTTTATGCCCTTGCATCCCTGTTCTCCCCCTAAAAACTACAGTCACAATCATCAAATGCATATGAAGATGGATGGCCTAGACAAACAAATTTGTGTGCCTAGCTAGGTTAAAGTAAGAGTAGAGAGTATTGGCACCAAATAATTTACTATGGCCAATCTGATTGTGGAGATGCTGGATGAACCCAGTAACAACAATAAATGGAATTCAACTACTAAGGTTTATAATTTGGAAAAACCCAGCAAATTAAATAATGCTAAAACATTCATACAACTCCGAGTCTCCTAGGCTAAAGAATGTGAAGTTTATGCCCTTGCATCCCTGTTCTCCCCCTAAAAACTACAGTCACAATCACCCCTAAAAACTACAATCACAATCATTAAATGCATATGAAGATGGATGGCCTAGACAAACAAATTTGTGTCTAATTGTGGAGATGCTAGATGAACCCAGTAGCTACAATAAATGGAACTCAACTACTAGGGTTTAAAATTGGAAAACCCAGCAAATTAAATAATGCTAAAACATTCATACAACTCTGAGTCTCCTAGGCTAAAGAATGTGAAGTTTACACCCTTGTATCCCTGTTCTCCCCCTTAAAACTGTAGTCACAATCATCAAATGCATATGAAGATGGATGGCCTAGACAAACAAATTTGTGTGCCTAGCCAGGTTCAAGTAAGGGTAGAGAGTATTGACACCAAACAATTTACTATGGCCACTCTGATTGTGGAGATGCTAGATAAACCCAGTAACTACAATAAATGGAATTCGACTACTAAGGTTTAAAATGGGAAAAACCTAGCAAATTAAAATAATGCTAAAACATTCATACAACTCTGAGTCTCCTAGGCTAAAGAATGTGAAGTTTATGCCCTTGCATCCCTGTTCTCCCCCTTAAAACTGTAGTCACAATCATCAAATCCTCTTTGACGTGGCAGACTGAAAACATAATCCATAAAACAAATCAAAGATGTTGCAGGAGCAACAAAACTTGTCACAATCAGCTTTGAAGCCAACAATTAGTTCTCCATTCTGAAGATGACCTTGGGGTGGTCAAGAACATCACTTGTACCTCTATAAACAGAAGACTAAACAACAAAATGAAGTGTTATGGAGCTGGCAACCAAACCGTCAGTTTCACTTATGCCTCAGCATTTTCACTTTCACCTGACCACGTCTTCTTTAATCAGTATGTACTATTTCCCAATTGGAACCGTTCACCAAGGAGGTTCATGCAGACGACTCCAATTAAGATGAAGATTTTGGGGATATACATCATCAAACGCAAAGTTGTAAGAACATTTACTTACACCAAAACTGAGTTTTTGTCTTGAGACAGACTGTTGTTCAGTTGGGTAAATTGTGTTCCAAAGAGGAAAATTTGTTCTTGTGGGAGCCTAATACCTCCAAAGTATTAGATCATTTTAGAGTCTCTAAGACCATTGCTAACCTTCAGTGTTATGTTTATGTGCCCTATACGTAAAGTGATGTCCCTAAGTTCATTCAAGGGTGTAATGTGTATAGTGTGACTGAGCCATACAACTAAAAGCTCAAGTTGTACTGACCATTATCCCTTTGTGGGGGAACTGCCAATGACAAAACAGGGACATGACTATCTTTTTGTGGTGGTGAATAGGTCTAATAAGATGTGCATTCTTATTCCATGCAAGATAGCATTGACAAAGAAAGATGCAACTAGTTCTTTGCACACATATGAGTGCATTTTGGTTTGCTAGAAAGCATCCCTTTAGATAGAGAAATGGAGATTTTGGGAGGATTTTGGTGTGCACTATGGGAAAAAATGGATACCCACATCAAAAGGTCAACTGCATTCCATCGCCAAACCAAAATGGTGAACCAAACACTTATAGAACTATAAAGGGACCATGGTCAGCAACATCCAAACACATGGGATGAGAATTTAGCATATATGCAGCACTCTTACAACAGGGCATTTCATACCTCAAGCAATTTGATGCCTTTTGAGTCATGTATTGTCATGTCCCCTTTTCAGAGGTAAAGAAATAAAATATTATTTTAAGTTGTCTTTATATGAATCATATTCTCCACATTAGCCAGAACATTAAATGAAAAATATAAAGCATAATGGTATCATGATAATACATGACATGACAAAAAGGCTCCAAGGCTCATGGAGTCATCTGGGGTATCAAAAATTAAGCATAATGGTAGCATATAGTAATTAACTCTGACCCGAAAGCAATCATTAAATGAAAACAAGGGACTTCATCCAATGATATTCAATGGAAACTAAGGTATCCTAAAACACTAGAAATAGGAACATTCACAAAAGGCAATCACTAAACGGAAGAAAATGACTTACGACAAATCGACAAATCGTGATAAACAGGAACAGTGCAAAGGTTCTTGCTACACAAAAAGGATCCAGGGTCTATGGTGTCCCCTGGACTATCAGAAACAAAAAATAACATTATCATATAATAAGTGGGACTTGGACCTGAAGTTCATCAGAAAGTAATCATTAGACTGAAACAAAAGGTTTCCTCATTTAAATAATCATTCCGTGTAGTTCATCAGAAAGTAATCATTAGACTAAAACAAAAGGCTTCCTTATTTAAATAATCATTCCCTGGAAACTGATGAATCCTAACTTAATCAAAAATAGGAAAATTGGTAATATGATCAGAAAATAGGTAAAACGCAAGCAGGTGACTTCAGAGAAATATCGTTAAACAGAAACAGTGCGAAAGTGCATACAAATAAGTCTAAATCTCTATGTAAATCTAGAATCAGCCAGATTTGTAGAAGGCCATTGCTACACAATACGGTCCTAGGGTTTATGGAGTCCCCTGGTCTATCAAAAACTTAACATAGTAAATTACAATATCACATGTAATTGGATCTTTAGCCTTACAACAGAAATGATATTGAATGGGTGATGAAAGAAAATAAACAGATATGACTAGTTTATAACAATATAACTATACTCAAAGAAGATAACAAAAAAAAAAGCAAAATTAAAAGTGCATTAAGGGTGTCTTTGGGAAAAGCCATATAAAAAATTATAGACTATGAATTTATAGAAATTTTTATGCTACCCATATCATACTAGTGTCATTTTATTTTAGAATTTCTTAAAAAAAACATAAATATAATCACCAACAAAATGGTATCCACAAAATCACACAACTTAAAAAACACTAAAACTCAACACACAACCTTTGCAATGAACATATAGGGCATAAATTCAAAGGACTTACCCAAAATAATTTTGATGGCCTGCATCGTGTTGCAAATAGCTGAGTGCTCTTGCCCTTCCCCTACTCGCCACATCCTCCTCAACCTCAAATAAAATGCAGATATAAAACACACAACACACACAAAATGCAGATATGAAACACAAACAAAATGCAGCTAAGAAACACACAACACAAGAAGCCTCACAAGCACAAGGAAAAATGAAGAGGCATGGCCATGCCAAAGGAAATAAGAAAGAGAAAACCTAAAATCACAGGAAAAGGAAAACCAAAGAATACAGATGAAAATGATCAGATGGTACCTGTATAAATATTAATGAAATCAACGGTAAAAAGAAGAAATCAAATGGCCATTTCATCCAAATCGTTCAATTGAGAGATGTTGGAAAGTTATTCTCGGCCATTGCATCCAGATCGTTCAATTGAGAGACGTTGGAATAAAAGTTGTTCTTGGTAGTTGCATGCAAATCGTTCAATTGAGAGATGTTAGAAAGTTGTTCTCGGCCTTTGCATCCAGATTGTTCAATTGAGAGACGTTGGAATAAAAGTTGTTCTCGGCAGTTGCATGCAAATCGTTCAATTGAGAGACGTTGAAATAAAAGCTGGTCTCGGCCATTGCATCCAAATTGTTCAATTGCCCTCGTATGTGACTGTCAATGGAGAGACATTGGAATAAAAGTTGTTCTCGGCCAACGTTAACTACAATTTGCTTTTAAGGGTATTATGGATGTCCATAAACGTGGAAGCGTCTAAAGGAGACACTTCAAAAAAAAATTTAAAAGGCTTTTGTAACCTGTGCTAATTATAATGCCCACATGTGTTCATAAGCTATTTTGTTGTCGATTTTTCATTCTAGTAAAATAAAAAACATATTTTTTTAAAGAATTTTTCAATCATAATATTTACTTAAATTTTTAAAAATATATTAAATATTTTTAGTTCTTTTTTCTTAAATATTTGTATTTTTTAACAATATTTCTATTGTAGGATTAATAAGTGGTACTATTTGAAATATACACTTGATCTAATGTGAATAGATTAATTAACTATTATAAAATCATTCAAAAAATAAATTGTAAATAATTAAATTCATTAGCTAAAAAAATATGAGATGACATATCAATAGATTATCTCAAAAAAGTTGTTATTTTTAATTTACAAGTTAAGAAAATTATCTCTAAATACAAATTATAAAATTAGTCAATAATTTCTTCCAAGCTAATTACCTTAAAATACAACAAGAATGCACCATTACAACATAGTAAACTCCTCTACATCAAATAAAATTCTAAAATAATAGAGGTTTGCTCCAAGATTAAACTAAAATAAGTGTGATTATATAACATTTTTTTTATATCCAATAAAACCAAAAGTGATAGCAATTTTAGACTAATAAAATTAGATCCACAATATACCTTCATTGAGTGTTGTTCTAAAATTCCAAGTTACAACTATTAACATGATTTGTTTGCATCAGAAAAGAATAATTTAAGTAATCTATAACTAAGAAAGTCTCCCTTACAACAAATAAATGTACTCTAAATTATAGTTACAATCATTTCAATTCCACATTTTGTATACATGCCTACCATGGCACTTTAAAAAACATGGGAATAAAAAACTAATTTTTATTATGGTTTTATTAAATTCCATCTCCTATTCTAAAACTCCAAGTTAGAAAATGTGGGGAAGATGTCAAAGGTTGTGGAATTATATTTTCATAGGGGTCACATTTGTTTGGCATAGATTAGCAATTAGTTCACATGCCTTTTTTTATTTTTCTACTTATTGTATGTATTTCTATTAGGAAACATGCAAAGAGAAATATCTAATAAAAATACGCTTTCGATTGGGTTTTCATGGATGTAACTAATACCCACTTATAGAGCTCCTATTTTGGCATTAATTGAGATGATGTTCTCAAAGAGTTGTAGTCTTAGGCCTTATGCTTTCCAATTTCATTTTCTTAAAAGTTTGCAAGGTCTTTTCATCGTAATCATTTTTTTATATATTCTATAATCACTTTGCTCCATGAGACCATGTCTCTTAGAGATTCTTTGTAAAAAATATCATGCAAGATTTATTTATGCTTCTAAAATTTGCATTCATGTCTATGTGGCTACATGCAACAACAACACTAGATAAAAATAAATTATTACTAATATTTTAAGGAATATCATGTTAATTCACCATAAAGAAACATAGGAGCAACAATATTCTACAACACCAAAAAAACCTTCCACAAACAAGATAAAAGCAACAAAAATGCTATATTTCCAAATAATAATATAAGTATACTAGAGGATGTGAGATCTAAAATGTATAATATGCAAATGAGGCTTTTCTTGTATATACAAGGTGAGAAATAAGACAACACAAGATTATTATAAGATTAATAATCATATGAATCAAGACACAAAAAAATAACTACCCTGAGTGTATCTAAAAACTTCTTTAAGTAAACTTAACAAATTAGGTGTGAATAGGATTCAAGAGTGGAATAGTTTAGGAAATAACACCATTTACATTAACACCACTTTAAGTGCAACTTATGGACTTACAAACAAATGAAAACATATAAAGATGAATCCTAACAATAATATACCTTTTAAGGTACTCATGTATAAATAATCTCTCGTAGATGGAAAAAAAAGGAGATAAACCATAGAAAAATGTTCTCTATGACATAGAGAAAATATGTAAATAAAATATTTATAATTGAAGGAATGAAGATTCAAGAATAGCCCCACAGAATAATTTATTTTCTCTAATTATTGATAGTAATTGAATATAACAAGGCAATACAAAGGCTCAGTAATATTATGTCAACAACCTAATCTCTAGTAGAAAACTACTCCAACCTAAAAACACCATCTTGGATGAGCATATTAATGAAATGTAGATGGATTTTGATGTACTTATCTCATTTATTTCCCATTGGTTTGTGTGAAATGTGAATGGCACTTTGAATATTGCACCAAATAGTAGTGGGATGATTGATAGGAAATCTTGAATTGACCATTAACTAGCAAATCCAAAGAATCTCCCAGCTAGACAAAATCGCAAATTTATACTAAATATGTATTGATGATAATGCAATATTTTTTTGCATCTTATGAGAATGCAACCAAGGCAAAAGGAAAAAAGTATAAGTTGACTTCTAATCATCATTCTCATGCAAGCCTATTCTAAGTTGATAAAGCCCACAATTTGAAAAGCTCTTCAAGTGCTCTAATTTCCGTTATGGGATGTTTCATAGATATAGCTTAACCTACATTTGGCTACCTTACAATGACTCTTATCATACTCTAAAGAGAAATAATAGACAAGTTTAACCACAAAGGAAATATCAAGAGAACTATGTGTCAAGTACAAAAGACTAAATGGTTGATACAAAATACTAGTAACTATAGGAGTGGTGTAATTGGTAGATAGCACAACACCAAATGTTGTGGGAGAAAAGATTCACTAATTCCTTCCAAATAAGTGAATAAAATAAAGAGATTACTTCTTCGTAAAAATTAAGATCGCATTGAATTTAATTAAGCCTATTTAGACAAATGAAGAAATGTAGAAATTGGTCATATCAAACCAGTTCATTAATTCTTACTTAAAAAAATAGATCATGAATCTCAATAATTAATCCATCTAGATATAAAACTAGAATAACAATATCCACTCAATATCTTTGATTGTAAATCAAAGGATTAGATTAATAATCTATGAAGTTAGAAGCAAGATTTTTTTATCTTTTTTCTCATACCAAGCATGAGGAGTTTGTTTGAGACTATGTCCAGTGAAACTTGAAGCCTACAAATAAATAAAGAGTCATATAAGAAATTTGAAGAATCTTCCATGTATATTTCCTCGTGAAGATCACCATGTAAGAAGGGGTTTACACATCCATTTGAAAATCTGACCATCCATCAAATACTTAGAAAAAGTTCAAGATGAATAGGTTCCAACTTGACAATAAGAGAAAATGTTTTAGAATAGTAAATACTCTCAATTTGGCAAAATTTGTTAGCCAAAAGACATGCCTTGAAACTTTACAATAGAACCATGTATTGCATATTTGGTTTGGAATGATTGCATCAATTTGAATTTCTTTCCTTAGGTAGACATGTACAAAAACCCATGCATTATTACACATCAAGGAAGAACACTCCTTAGCCATAAAACTATACCACATTTGAATACTAGATGCATCAAAACACTTTCGAGGATTGGCCAAAAGTACATGATTCAAAATATTGACACCCAAATACTGTGAATGAATGATGAGGATCTAGGGGATCATGAAAAAGTGGTCTAAAATTATTATTCTTACTATGGATCTAATGAGTCAAAGGTTGTGTGCCAAAAAAAGATGTCCATCATGACCCTCATTTAAATCAACCTCAAAAAGAAAATATCCCCAAATGATAGAGAACAAGAAGTATGTAGCAATGAAGAAGAAACATATAGAGTATCCATTTACATAAAGAAATACAATAGAAAGTAGACTTTTTTGGTAATATCAAATAATTTGTAAGCCTTTGCATCCTTACTATATAGTAAAAAAAAACTAAAGGTTGGCTTCTCTTCTCCATTGGCTATGTAAAATGAATTCCCAAGACTTACTAGCAAATACACAAAATAAGGAACCATCAAGCTTGATATGGAACCAAGCCTCCTCCTGAATCCTATTCCACACTACCTTGTAAGATATACAAATCTAAATGTTGTTGGCACAATTCACTAGTTTAGCACAAAGGGTAGGAGCTATGGACCTATAATGGATCATAGAATTCACTATTTCAATTGAGGTTATACTCTTTCTATTAGCTACACCATTTTATTGTAGAGTGTAAGCAAATGTGTATTAATGTTGAATATCATACTCATTGCAAAAAAAAATCAAATTCCTTGTTCACGTACCCCCTTATTATTTGTACATGCCTATTGAAGGGAAAGACCTAATTACATCAAAAATTATTTGAAGGTCCTAAAAGTGGTGATAACATGTAATGTCCTCATTTCCAGGCTCTCTAGTAGTATAGTTGTCACTAACTTTATGGGTTAGTGTCAGCATATTAAGAGGGGTAATTTGATGTTACCAATAAGCTCAAATTGTTCAAATGAATTATATGATCATAGGGGCTTCACCCACTAGGCAATACGATATCACATGTGTTCATATTGGGGGGTTTATTATCCCAAAAATCCAAAGCAATATATTGTAGATATATTAAGGACGCATGAGTTTTATAAATGGCTATCTCAAATATGAATATTCAAAGGTATTTTTTACTAGTCAAATGCCAGAAGTAGGGGCTAGCGGGTTTCTAAATTCAAATGTGAGATTTGTTTTGCTTAGTATATTTCAGTCAGAAGTATGGGTAAAAAACGAGAACAATTTGAACATAGTCACAAATTGGCACCACGAAGGACAAGTTGGATGTAGTAAATGCATATTTGAATTTAGAAAATATTCATTTTGAGTCAAACAATGGTCATTTAGAAGGCGGGAAGTAAACCTCACAAAAACCTAGAACTGCAAGCCATTATCAAGATTTACAATCAAAGAGGACCAAGGAACAATACTTAATTGGGTTTTTAGAAAAAAAATTGCCACCTTCATCAAACCATTATTCTTATTCATCTATTTTAACTTAGTAATGTCGACCATGGAAAGCACTATTTCATCTGTGAAAATAATTAGTAAACTAGGGTGAAGAACACATGAAGAACCATTATTTGATTTGTAACCAAGAGCTAGTGAATATTGATTATAGTTTACAATATCTAACAATACCAATAGAAAAACACTATAAAAAATGCCCATGAGCAAGTATGGAGACCTCAAATAGAGAAAAAGAAATTATCATAACAACATAATATATTAGAAAACTATAAAGTTTTTTATACATAAGTATTTTCATAAGGGGCTAGCTCCCATGTGTTCAAAAACATAAAACAAGTACATAGATATTAAGAGGGGGGACACCACAGGGACACAGGGGGATCATTGATAAGAGGGGTGACATAGGGGTGATCATTGATACAGATAACAATCTATTCAAGGAACAAATCACCATGAGCACTCATGAAGGCCTCAAACACATCCAAGTTATATTTTTGGCCTACCCCAACTTTGAATAATATCCATGCTTTAGCCATTTTGGTCTTTTTTCCTTCTACATTAAGATAAAAAAAACCAAGCATGATTTTTAACTGTGGTACAATCTCAAGGGTCTCCATTGTAGTCTTTACACCTTGAGCATTCTCCTCCTTCACTGTGTGATGCACAATACCATAGGCGTTAAGGACATGTCCCAAAATCTGGATGATGGGCAAGAACATGTTCTCATAAACAATTCCATCATGTACATGCCCATCAACCCAAAAATGTGTCCCTAAGATGTTTATCACATACATCTTCTCCTCATCATTCCCTTTGTTTAATAGGTGGGAATTTGCTTCTTTGAGGATTCTTTGAGATTGTTCGTGTTCTCACACAAACACTTAACACCAAAGGAAATCACCATTTTCTATACACAGTCTTGATGAAGGAATCACCACTTTATAGCCTTTTAGCCTCCATATCCTAACGATATAAACAAATCTCAAAACAAATCTTTTTGGGATTTAAATATGAAATTATTGCCCAAAATTTCAGTTTGTTGTAGATTGTCATTATTTTGTTGAAAAGGATAAGACCCTTTCATCCATCTACCACCTGTTATGTTCTAGCAAAAAATCAACTTATCGAGCTTACATCAAGCTCCAATGTAATCTTTGTTTTATCATGTATGTGGCCTCACAGATGGCCAACTCTGTCGTCAAAATAGAGATTTGCACTCTTATGGAATGCAATTGCAGTTTCATGTGAAGCCATGTCATTTTGTCCAAGTAAAAAATGTTGATTTACACTTATCTAAAAGTAAAAGATCTCCTAAATCATGCCTGGGTAACCCCAATCGGAATAGCAAGGAAAAGAAACAGTTCCTTGGGGCAACTGCCAAGGAAAACAAACACCTTCATTGACTTCTAATTTTCTCATTTCCAAATTAACCCCTTCATGTGTAAATTTGACTTTATTTTTTCATTTATTTATGAAGCACCAAGATGAAAATACACATCATTTCATAGCAATATTATAACCAGACTTTTGAATTTTTTATTATAATTTTATCCATTACTTAACCAACTGATAGGTACATGTGGAAAATAATGCAGATGGATCCAATTGTAGATATGGAATATGTAGTTGTTACTAGTGAAGAAAATTTTGTTGTTGGCACAGTCATTTGTCAAAAAGGTTTTACACTTGTTGACATCCATCATGGAATTATGGATGATGAACTCATTGAAAATCCTTTTCGATTTTATCAGTGGGCTTGGGCATCCTTTAAATATAAAGCAAGAACAAAAAGGGAAAGCTACAACAACACTTATAACATTAAGAGGAAACATGACACATTGTATGTTGGTACGCTTGAGTCAAATACAGTGGAAAGTACACCAAACCCTCAACACAATAGAGAGAGTGTGGATGTAGGTATGCATAAATAGCCAAGAGTTGGAGATGGGTTTGAGTCAGTGGAACAAACCATAGTTGTTGATCCTGATGTATTGGCATCTTGGACTCTAAAAGTGAATATTTTAATGGAAGAATTTTGTCAATGAGAAACTCTTAAATTATATTTAGAAAATGGAGAACCTAAAATAATGATCCATTTTGAAATTTGTGGCATTGATTATGGAATAGGGGAAGTATCCATGGTAGCACGAATAGTTCATAACTTCAGAAACAATCATATGAAAACAATGTCCCATCAACATGACATTTTAATGGAGGGAAATGGTGAAAATCATTCAAGTAGCATAGAAAAGCAGACAACAATGGTTAGAGATCAATTTGAGATTATCAAGAAATTAAACTTCTAGATGATTTCAACAAGACACAAGTGCCTAATTTGTTCAAGGTGGTGGAAGTAACACTTGTAGGCTATGAGGATAAGAAAAAAGTAAGAGTGGAATGTACACGATGCAATAAATAATTTTGTTTGGTGCCAACAAGTGGTAATGTTGTCAGTTCTCTACACGAACACAAGAAATCAAAGAAGCACACCACTGCTACATATGAGAATTCATATGAAACAATCATTTTAAGGAGTGGCACAGCCGGATAAGTCGCAACAAAGTTTGACTAGATTCTTGGTCCCATCATCACCATATGTATTACACAAGGGTTCTACAAGTGCAAATCCTTCTACTTCTGGTGTGTTAACTACCCTAGTTTAAATCTATTTTGAATATGATCTATTGCAATATGTACATTGTTTATTTTATCATCTTATTAAAGGTAATTCATCACCATTGATGCTACAATGTTGGGGTTATTGGTATTCCCATATTAATAAAAATGGATGATCAAAGAGGTGGAAAATTATGGGCCATAGAGAAGTATACCAAGATATGCTATGTTATGAGGGTAATGAATATTGTATTGATGGCACATATAAGCATATTCATTGCAAGAGGGATTCTGAGATAGGGATCCCATTTGAATCATTGACATGCAGCTTTTGTAAGATGATTCCAAAATGTGATGACTTTAGGATGCGTTTATATTGTAAATCAAAATGTGGGAATAAAAGACATGGGAGGGATACAGGGAGAGGAAGAAGAATAGACTATTTGACTCAAAATTAACTCATAATAGTTGTTAGGGTTTCAAATGCTAGTCAAAGATCAACAATGCGAGCTCTTTGGTGGGAAAAGACAAAGGTTTCTATACTCTCCATTATAATGACATCCTTAAAGGAGAATTTGTTTGAATCAACTAACAAGAAGGATGTCTTTAGGTTTTGAAAGGATGTGTATGAGGCACATAAACAAGGAAAAATGCAAGGTAAAGATGCAGTTTGGGATTTTGTCAAGGATATCTTTCACAACTTAATACATCCAAAGGTAGGGAAAAGGTATAGTACATCCACTAAATACCTTTATGAGATGATCAAGTTATGGGGAGGTCCTAGATTACATAGCTTTATTAGCTTGAATCTGGATGGTCCTTCAATTTCTACAGCTTTAAGGCAAGTTAGAAAGTCATTGGCATACATCCCGAGGGAGCATGACTACATTTTTGTGGTGGTGAGAAAAGTGTATTCTTATTATAAAATCAAATATGGTATAGATGGCCCAATTCCTATCTACCTTGTTGAAGATGAAACTGTTGTGAGAAAGTAAGTTAGGTGGGTAGAAAAAAGTGATACATTGGTGGGTTTTTGTGGTAATAAAGAAGAACATCAATTCCAATCACATTTCTTGGTGATAGTTGGTGAGGGAGTTGCGGGCTATGATAACATAACAAATTCTTTTAAGAACAATGTTCTAATTAATTAAAAAATAGGTTTTCAGGACCCGAAACCTTTACATCATAGATAGAAAAAAACCATCGAGAAGAACAGAACAAAAGAGTCCACAGACAAAAATACTGGCCAAAAGACTAGCGAACAGAAATAACAGCTTAACAAAAAAACAACAAAGAAACAAGGAATGCGCTACACAACGATTTTCTTTAGCAGATCCTCCGCCTTTGTTACCAGCTCGTCATAGGTGGCCCCGACACGTGTTATTATTGTAAACCCTTTACATGAAGAGCTTCCTCATTTGGTTGTGGTTGCTCATCCAACATGCAATATGTTCAATGCAAATTGTGTTCATCAACAATGGGAAATAATAGAATTTTTGTGGAAGAGACATGTGGAAAATAATTTGGGATCTATTGTTGGTCATTCCTCATATGGGGATAGTAGAAGAAGACAACTTATGTTGATAGACTATTGTTCAACAAAAGGTACTCAATATCAAATTCCTTGGGAAGGGTGGAGACTAAGTGGGTTGTCCAATGGTTGAAATGTAACAGGAGTGCATGACCAGGACTACATCCACGAGGACAAAAAGCTAGTGAGTCCTTTATTTAGCAGTCGACAAGATTTGATTTTAGGAGAAGAGATGATAAGTTTTAATTTTGTTAGGATGGTTTATAACACTTTTAAAATGGATGATCACAAGCTTAAAAGTGAAGATATATAGAGTGTTAGAGTTATCATGTATTAGCTAATAATTATTTATTTAATTATTAGTCTATCATCCTTTACACTTAAGCTAAACTTAGGCATTTAATAATATTGTAGGTATTTAATAATTATTCTAATTATTAAATACACATTATCCCTTTAGGGTTTCTTTAGGGTTGCACATCTTTAGGGTTGCTAATCTCCTTTTATAAGGATTGGATTGTACTTTTCTATTGATTCCCTCTCTGAATGATAATCTTTTTCTTCAGAGCCATTATTGCTTTTTTGCCTCCATTCTTCTCTTGTGACAGGTATTTTGCTTGCAGGTGTTCTTGGGATCTCTGAAGTTGTATTTCTCAACTTCTTCATGGTATTAGAGCCTACATCTGTTGCTACTTGTTCCTAATTTTCAAAATAAATTTTGGAGGCTAGGGTTTCAAGTTTTTCAGAGCTTTTTATTTGGATCTGGGGTAATTCTTTATTTCTAGGCATTTTGGGCTCAAACGGATCTCACCTTTGAGCTCAAAACACCCAAAAACCCCTATTTTCATATAAAATTTGTCCAATTTGGACAACTTTGGCTCTAGAATTTGTTTTGGGTTTTTTGCCCTTTTCTGGGCATGGATTTTGAGAAAAAAAATAATATATATATATATATATATATAGTTTTACGACATACCCAGGCCGAAATACAAAATTTTTTTTGTGAAATTCTTTTAAACAAAAAGAGTTTTTTTACAACACAAAAGGGGGGGGCGACAACCACTAGGTGGATGCAGTGGCTAGTTACCTATGCATTTTTGTGAGATGGGTCATTTATCATATGGACACTCTTTCATTCCTATTTTTGGAGGCAACATTCCATCTTCGATTGATCAACTCTTCAGACTTTGGTGTTTTTGCCATTTGTATCTTCAAGTTCAATTGTTTGCCTTTGTTTGCCATCTGATTCAAGTAGTGTTATTTGAGGGTACTCATGTAGATTACAGTCTTCTTTATCTGGTCATCTTCTATTTCAGTGGAGGTTCTTTAGATCAATAGTTATTCTTTGACAGTGCTTGCAGCTTCATGCTTCAGTGGTGTTCTTCATGTTCATCTTTTGTTCATTTTTTCTAGGACATTCTCTTGTTTGGAGGCTTCTTCAGTCCTTCACTTGTATTTGTCTCTTTAGGAGAGGAGTTTTTCCCATTAGGTTTTCTCCTTTTCTCCAGTTGTGAGAGATCTTTTGTACTTGGGTACCTCATCAACCCTAGTTGCCAGGACCCATTTTTACTTTCATACATTTTGTTTACATGCATTTTTTAGTCCTTAGTTGTTTTTAGCTACTCCATAAGTTCATCTTAAGGGGGGGTGTTAGAGTTATCATTCATTAGCTAATAATTATTTATTTGATTATTAGTCTATTATCCTTTACACTTAAGCTAAACTTAGGCATTTAATAATATTGTAGGTATTCTAATTATTAAATACACATTATCCCTTTAGGGTTTCTTTAGCGTTGCAAACCTCTAGGGTTGCTAATCTCCTTTTATAAGGATTGTATTGTACTTTTTTATTGATTCCCTCTCTGAATGATAATGTTTTTCTTCTGAGCCATTATTTCTTTTTTACCTCCATTCTTCTCTTGTGACAGGTATTTTGCTTGCAAGTGTTCTTGGGATCTCTGAAGTATTTCTCAACTTCTTCATAGAGGATAGATCAACAAAATTGGGGTTCGGCACAACACATTGCTTTGAGGTATGTTCAAAGTTGTTTGAAAGAGATGAGAAGCTCATCCAGTGGAAGGGTAGAGAGGACACTAGGTACATAGACATATCTAATGATTGTTGCTGACTACATTGACATTTTTGTCTCAGAGTTGGACTCTTTGGGAAAGAGTGTGAAATGCTTCACGAGTTCATCATTTCTTCATGTTATGTTTTTGTTGGCTATGAAAAGAATTTAATAATAATGTCAACATAAATTTCATCATCAAAGAGGCATATCAAGATGTGAAAATTGTTTATATGCCTAAATGTCATGAATGTATTAAGCTAATTAGCAAATAAGAACAAATCACTGATTCTCAACTAATTAACAAACAAACAAACATAATCAATGAAAATCAATACGAAATAGATAATGAATTCAAATAAGAACTCCCTCATTTTGCATCTTTGCTTCCATTGTGCTTCTCCAATTTGAGTGGTTGGTGGCTCTCAGGTATTGCACCAATTTCCTGCATACAAATACTTTGAAGACTCTGATTTTGTGATTCTAGAAAAGCTAGCTTTAATTGATGAAAAGAGGTTGAATTTATAGATTTTCAACACAAAGGGGGTGGGAAATAGAACTCAAGTGTTGATTGGGAGACAATTGAAATTGATTGATCAATGAACTCAACTGATTGTTTTATTAACTCATTTGATTGAGTAGTCAACTGGATTGATTGAAGAGTGAACTGACTAGATGGATTAGTCAACTCACTTGATTGATTAGTGAACTGAATAGATTGGGGAGATGACTGAATTGATTGATTAGAAGACTAAATTGATTTTGAGTTAAAAAGGATGATTGATGAGTTAACTGAGTTAATTGAGTTGATCGATTATTTTTTATTTTAGCATGTGTTGTAGGAATTTGAAATTAAATTTGATTTTCATTTTCAATTTGGATTTGAATTTGGTCATTCGAATGTTGAAATGCTCATGAAATTAACTAATTCAGATTTGGGGAAAATATGAATTTGGAAATATGAAATTAGATGAAATTAATTGAAATTCGAATTTGGGGAAATATGAAATGAAATTAGATGGAATTAATTGAAATTATAATTTGGGGAATTGGAGGAATAAGTTAATTAATTTAAATAATTTAAATGAAATTATTTAATCTTAGGAAATAGAATTAATTAAATAACAAAGATTATTTAACTAAGGAAAATGTTGTAATTAATTAAATAATTGATATTTAATTAATAATTGAGATAGGGTTAAGCTACGAAAATGCGAATAGCAGATGTCTATGCAAAAAGAAAATTCATTTCTGCAATACCCTCGAAACATCCTCAAAAGCAAGGGAGGAATAATGGCGATTAGCATAGCAGAACAAATTTACATACGGTCCATAAAAATGTTGTGGGCACCTCAAACTGATTTGCAGCTCAAATGACTTTCAATCATGTGCTACAGGAGCAAATTTGATTAATTTATAGCTTAATGATATATGCAAAAGGGTTGTCGGGGTTCCAAGGTGCCCCCCATCCGGCCAGAGAAATATAGGTTAATTGGCATCTTCCTCAATTATGATAGCTACCCTGGCTTGGACAAGGACACAACGGAACCCTAGGGGACCATTAAAGAGATAGGAAAATCCTTTATCACAAAAGAGAGAGGAATTTCTTACCATCCCGAAGGCTTCTCTGGATAATTGTTACCCTAACAAAGGCAATGTTTCATATTCACCATAGATTCGTGTGGAGATATTCTCTTGAGCCCAAAAAGATGTTGCATCAGGGGCAAACAGAATAAAATTAAGGTTAAGAAACCCCACCACGATAAGCTCAAAGTCAGTGATCCAACATCTGTGCAAGGAAGGATATAACCCAAAATCAGAGGAGATGGAAACCTTTGGCCGTCACAATTATAAGGAAATTAGGCACTCTATGTCGGATCTACCTTCAAATTTCCCAGCTACTCCTAATAGGTTGGTCATTGAAATTGATAATTATACTCAGGCTAGGTATCAAATGCATTGTAGTGATAGAATGATCTTTGCTTAGTGGAAAGGCTAGGGGATCCTGTCGGAACAAATTGCTAACTGGGTGTCATCCTCCTTCAATAACCAGCTAAGAATTGACATCCTTCCTGATAATTTCTTAGCTATTGAATGTGGTATTCAAAATCTTAGAAATTCATTTCTTAATAAGGATATATTAAAATTTAAAGGTCTAGGGTTTGATTGTTGGGGATGGCAACCTCTCTTTCTTCCATCTCAATTCAAATCATGCATGGTTAATAGGGAAATTTCACTTGATAAATTCCCTGTAGAATTGTGCAATAATGACTTTTTAAGAATAATGGGCAACAAAATAGGTAAATTTGTAGAAGTCAAAAAATCAGCCCTAAGCTTCTTTAACCAACTCTTAATCGTTAAAATGAATATTAACATTAAATCTTTAGAGCCTATAACTCTGAAATGTGATAAACCTTATTTAACCCTAGAATTACCCTTTTATAATGGTCCCTTCGAAGATTCTATGCCAAGGAAGATCCCCTCTGAGAAACCTTTCCCTGTATCATTGCTCAAGTCTAATGGTGCTCCATTCAAATTCGTGGAAGGAGGGGGTTTTACCCTAGAGGGCTATAAGATTGATATTAACCCTAATCATCTTACCTCTAGCCTATATCCTCATATCTCCCTTGTTAAGCCCTCTCACTCCCCTCTTCCTTCACTACTAACTATAAATTCACCTATAGCTGACTCTCTTATGGGGGATCGAGATCTAGAAGATGGTGAAATCAATGAGGTTATCCCCTAGAAAGAGGAGCTCAGCCTGACAAATTTGTCATCATCTAGCTCTCTCATTCCACCAAAGAGGTTGATTCCTTTGGGGTCTCCCCCTTTAATGGAACAAATTGCCTCTGAGCAATCAGTAAGGCTGGATACGATTTCCCTGGATCCAAGATTGGCATCCTTGCAGGGTCAACCAATCTCTCTAGTCTCAAGTATGGAGGGCTTTGAGGAGGCAGAGGTTTGCCCTCCATCTCTAAAGGTTGTTTTTGATCCAATTGTAGAATCTAAGAATGATTGAGTGGCTAGGGAAGTTAAAATCATTGCCAATTTTGTAGGGGAAGAAGTAGTAAATGACCTCATGGACCTATTGATTGATGAAATCTATGATGTTGAGGAGTTGGAAAGACAAAGGGATTTCTTGGTCAAAAATCTTGTGGATGTAACTAGAGTCGACTTAGAAATAGATGAACTCTTTGTAGCATTAGATAACTTAGAAAATTATAACCCAAATATTCTAGGCATTCTCAACTCTGATAGAAGCAAAGACTCTCTTGACTATGCTAAACATAGTAAGAGAAGAGGTAGGAGATCCCTTTCTGAACTAAGATCAAAGGATGGAGAAGCCAAGGGTCAGTCTAAAATATCTACTCTTTTTAATGCAGGGGAGGGGAAGTTCCTCCCCACAGAGCCATGAAAATCATTACTTGGAATGTTAGGGGTCTGAATGCCCCTGACAAACAGTGCATCTTAAAGCGTTGCATCTTTGATTCTAAACCAAATATAATGTTAATCCAAGAAATGAAAATGAACTCCTCTGATATAGCCCTTTTTGAGAAAAAACTAGGCGTTAGATAGCTAAAGCACTCCCCTGCTACAAAGGCCTCAGGGGGCTTAGCCATCATCTGGGACTCTAGATTCATCTCTCTTACACATTTAGAGATTAAGCAAAATTGGATGGGAGGAGAAGTAGTAAGTTATAAAAATAACCTAAGATTCAAATTGATTAACGTTTATGGTCCTATCCAAAATAGGGATAAGGCTAGGGTGTGGGTGGAACTGGAGTCTTTCCTCAGAAGTTTCTCAAATGATGTATGCATCATTGGGGGAGATTTGAATGCTATCACTAAGGTAGCACACAAAAGAGGAGGTAGCAACAAACTTCCTCCAGTGGCTATAGATTTCAATCATTGGATCAATAGGAACTCCCTGTTGGAAATCCAGACAGTAGATAATGCCTTCACCTGGAACAACAGAAGGCTTGGTTTCTGTAACATTGTTGAGAAACTAGATAGGTTCTTTATCCATGGAGGGCTCTCGGAGCTTAACTTTACCCTGAATGTAGAACCCCTCCCTTTAGCAAGATTTGACCATTTCCCACTCCAACTAATCATATTATTTGACCACTCCCCTAAAAAATTTCCCTTCAAATTTGAGAACATGTGGTTCAGAGATGATAACTTTTTAAACTTAATTGAGAACTGGTGGAGCAGCTCTATTTTCTCTAGTTTGAAGATGTTTATTATCACAAGCAAGTTAAAGCTTATCAAGAGGAAGCTTTTAGAATGGAACGGGACTAATTTTGGAAATATTTTCGATAAAAAAACTCCTAATAGAAAATAATCTTAAGAATGTTAACATTGAGGTTCTTGAGAAGGGGATGGATGAACATCTCTTCCTCAAAGAAAAGGCTCTACTCTCTTAGTATGAAAAGACACTCTCAAATGAAGAGATCTTTTGGAAACAAAAATTGAGGGAGACTTGGTTGAGTGATGGGGACTGAAATACTAAGTTTTTCCACAATAGTAATAAGTAGAGGCATTGGGTCAATCGAATTTCTAAAATTAAGAATTGCCACAGTTCCATCCTGTCTGAACTGGATGATGTTGCCTCTGAGGCAGCAAGGTTTTTTGATAAAATCTTAAACAATATTGAAGGCTCCAACCTTAGAGGCCAACTCAATATTATCAAGAATCTTCCAAAACTCATTAATGATGACCACAACAAAATCTTGTCAAAGAAATTCTCTAAGGAGGAGGTTAAATCTGTCCTTATGAAGATAAATCCCGACAAAGCCCCGGGTCCGGATGGCTTCCCCACTAGCTTTTTCCAAAAATGTTGGGGTTTTATGGGGACAAAGATCATGGATGCCTTAGAAGGTATTACAAACTCTGGTAAGATTCTCAAAGAAATCAACAATACCTTCTTAGCTGTCATCCCCAAAAAAGAGAATCCTGAAAGCTTTAATGACTTTAGACCAATAGCCCTTTGCAACACTCTGTACAAACTCTTAACCAAAACTCTAGCAGCTAGACTCCAGAATCTTCTCCCCATTCATTATTGAAGAAAAAACTGGCTTTGTAGAAGATAGATCAATCTATGATGGGGTTATTATAGCCCAAGAGGCCATTCATTCGATCCATCTCAATAGGGCTCTAAGTATGCTGGTCAAATTAGACATTAGCAAAGCTTACGACAAAGTTGACTGGCGCTTCCTATCCAAATGCTTGGAGGCCTTTGGATTTTCCAAATCTTGGATCAACCTAATCTTTGAATGTATATCCACCCCCAAATTCTCAGTCTTGGTTAATGGTTCCCCGAAAGGTTTCTTCAGCAGCTCATGAGGGCTCAGGCAAGGAGATCCTATGTAACCCTTCCTCTTCATCATCATGGCTGAAGCCCTAGGTAGATCCATCTCTAAGGCCAAAGAGGAAGGTGGGATCCAAGGAATCCCCATTACCAGTGGCCTCCCTCCCTTTACACACCAACAATTTGTTGACGACACGATGCTTTTTGGGCAGGGAAGTGTAAAGGAAGCAAGAGCCTTCAAAGGCATCCTTAATTCCTATATACTAGCCTCGGGTCAAGAGGTGAATCTGGCCAAGTCTGCAGTTTTTATGTTCAACATAGACCCCTCCTTAGGAAAATTTATTAGCAATGTCATGGAGATTAGTGAAGGAACCCTTCCTTGCAAATACCTAGGCATTCCCCTTGACAAGGGTAGAAGACCCTCAAATTATGGGATAACTTGGTGGATAAAATCAAGTCCAGGATTAACACTTGGAAAGGAAAATGGCTCTCATCTATAGGTAGAACAACCTTGGTTAGATCGGTCTTGTCAACTATGCCCATTTACCAGCTCTCCTGTCAACATTTATCTTTTTCTAAACTTGTAGAGTTCAATAAGCATCTCAGGACTTTCCTTTGGGAAGGTGCTAATGACAATCGTAAAATATCACTCATATCCTGGGACAAGATATGCAAACCTAAAGAAGAAGGATGAGTTGGCATTAAAAACCTTTATGATCAGAGCAAAGCCTTGGGTGCCAAGTTGGTTTGGAGGATGTTCAGAATCCCCCACCTCAAATGGGCTCGCTTGCTGCACCACAAATACCTTAATAGAGGGAATCCTATCCAAATCTTCAGAGAAACCAACCCTCCCAGAGGGTCCTGCCTATGGAATTTTATGTTAGATTCCAGGAGGATTATCTCTGATAGACTTACTTAGAACCTGGGGTTCGAGGATAAAGCTCTTTTCTGGTTGGATTCTTGGGGTGGATATAAGGCTATTGATAATATCCATGACTTTGGTTCTACTCGTATCCTTCTTGAATCACATAGAGGACCCCTGTTAAATAACTATATCTCCCCTTCAGCAGATGGGGCCGGTGTTACTACTTATCAAATTGCCATTAGTTTCATATCCAAAGTCATACTATATTCTAGTCAGTTAGTATTACCGAATCATCCAGTCGGTACACACAGAGAAGTTGGTATGAACAGTCTAGTCGATTACTAAAGAAAGTAGTCACATAACACAGTATTCATCAAGTTGTTTATCGAGTAAAGGTTCATGGCTACCGAGTGGTAAAGTTAACTCACCAAGTTGATGTTCACCGAGTGAAATGTTTTACTAGATACATTGAACCTGGACATGCACATGAAAACGTGTTACGAGATCGAGGCACATCTAACCATTTTTGCATTGGAAATTGCACTATGAGATTATGTATGATTACAAGGCCAATCTAACCTATGAGATATTTTGTTTAGTTATTCATTCGAAGAATCTTTTTGTAAGATCGAAGAAATGAATCAAATCACCACTGTAAGAGATCTATATATACAACATGATTCTAGGGTTAGATATATGACATGATATGATGTGATAAGAGATGCAATGAGATAGCAGTGTGTATGCATGAAGGAAGACTATTACAGAGACACAAAGAGGTCACCGAGAATGTTATTAGTGAACAGTCGAGGAATAGAGTAAACAGAAGGGTTTACCGAGTTTCATTATGGGTTACCGAGGTATGCTACAAGCTAGGTAATCTTATTCAGAGCACATAGAATCTGCTTTAACATTTCAGATGTAAAGTTGCAGATATTTGTAATGATTATATTGTAATGTTTTGAAGTTGTAAGAGAAACCTTTAATAGGGTAAAAGACTCTAACCAAGTCTATAAATTGTAAATCCTTTAACCAGGTGCTACACTTATATAGTGTTGTAAAAATCCTTTAGTAAGGTAGATCTAACTGATCTTAATACTCCTAACAGGGTAAGCTATCAGAAATAGCTAAATGTAGCTCTAACTGAGCATTCTACATTATTGCAGTAGTGAAGTTGTGGGTGCCATCCCCACCGCAGTTTTTCTCTCTAACCAAGAGTTTCTGTGTGACCAAAATATATGTGTTATGGAGTGAATCATGTATGATTGTTATCTGTTGATTATAGTTTTATTTTATGTTACTGCACTATTCTTTTTATGCATAACAATAAGGTAATTACAAAAGAAAAAATTTGGAGTACTGACTCACCCCTCCCCTCTCAATACATTAGCTTTCTATATTGGGCCTAACAATTGGTATCAGAGCTTGAATCTTGGAAAAGGGTTTAACCACCTAAAGAGAAAGATCTTAGCAATGGAAGGCTACAAACAATCTCGAAGGATTGTGCATCTTCAAGAAGAGTTGGGTAATGCAAATCAAGTGATTGCAGACATGCAGAGGCAAATGCAAAAATCTCTGAAAGTAAGGATAAGATTATCTGATGACTTGCAGGATTCTCAAGAGATAGTGGAACAAATTGAGACATCATCTGACAACAGTATATCTAAAGAAACTGAAGAAATGATTCGAATGTTGAAAGAAAAGAACAAAGCATTGGCTGATCAACTAAAAGCAATGAAAAGAGAACATGAACATTTCAGTACACAAATGACTAAAAATCTAGATGCATTAAGGAGAGCTGAGGATAAAGAAAGAGATCTACAAAGAGAGAAACAACAACTTGAAGCTCTAGTATCTAATAAGGATGATGAAATCATAAGGTTAACTGGTATTCAACAAAATATGATAGATCAACTAGGTTATGCTCATCATGAAGCAATTCTGAAGAATGATGAAAATCAATCATTGAAACTTGAAGTATCAAGGTTGATTGGTGAACTTGAAAAAGAAAAGAAATCCAAAGAATCATTGGAGAAAAGTTATGAAGCATCAAAGATGTTGGATGAGCAACTGAATACAAGAAGACTCTACAAAGATGGAGGACTCGGTTACAAAGGAAAAGACTCTACCGATAAAGGAATTAATATTATCGAGAGAGGAGAATCATCAAAACAAGCTGGAAAAAGAAATAACATCAAAAGGAAGAAGCCTATTTGCTACTACTGTGGAAATCAAGGTCATACTACCAACATATGCTAGATCAGAAAAGGTAAGCAACCGAATATCCCTAAGTCCAATGGATATTGTTATAATTGCAAAAAATATGGTCACATACCTAATCAATGTAGGACAAAGTCTTTTAACAACCATTAGAAGGCAAAATTCAAAGGGTTTTGTAAAAACTGCAATAGATATGGACATAGTACCGAGAGATGTTGGTTTAAGTAAACGAACTACATGAAGTATCCACACCGAGCAAACACTGGAGGTTACCAAAATCACATAGATTCTTACCGACAATATGCAGCAGTACCATGGGATTACAACACAAGGATATGGTGCGAATGTTGTGGAAGATATGGACATATAAGTGCCAACTATTTTATAAGGTTTGGAATGAACAACCAGAGATCATGGAGAAATCCCGGTATGACATGTTTTCATAATCACAAAGATGGATATTTAGCTGGAGATTGTAGAGATCAACTGAGAAGAGACACTAAGGAGATAAAAGAAAAATTCCAGATGACTTGGAAAAAGAAAGAAATTATGTCTGATGAAGAAAGCACCTTACCTACCGATTTAGGTGCACCTATTTCAAATTAGCCAAGAAAAGGTATGAAGGGACTGCATTCTTTAAAAGTTAAATCATAACAGTTCCTATTTTATTATGAACGGAATTCAAAATCTGTATAGTTAAGATGCAATTAGTCAGTTTACATACTATATAGGAAACCTGTCAAGTTGGTGTATATAGGAAACCTGTCAAGTCGGTTAACAAAGCAAAGTTGGATACTCGATGAAAACAGAAAATGAAGTAAATCGCTAAAAGGTGAACTGAGTGCACTTAATATCATGACCTAACTTGCACGGAGCTCGATAAGGTATTTTTGTGTACTTTAAATTGTTTTCATGGTCATTTTCATTCACCTAAGTTTTCGAGAAGTAGAGCAGAGCGAATCAAAGTGACCAAACTTCATTCAGAGCAAATTTTCAAGGTATTTACATCAATCTATTCACACTGTTTAGCTGGTTTCTGATCTAGTCAAATTGCTAGTGTCTATCGAGTGTGAAGAGTAAGCTACTTGTAAACCCTAAGGATAACCTGTCAAATTTTTACTCGAGATCTACCATGGCGCCCAAGATCCAAGACCCTGTAGTTGTCCAAAATGTGGAGAAGCCATCTCTAAAGTATTCCCTAACTCCTAAAGTCGCCTTAGAACTAGATGATAAAACTGCATTTTCACTCATCCCGGATCGAGTCTTATTGGTAGAAGATGTCATATTCTTTACCAAGTGTCGTGTTGAGGAACTCGGTCATGTAGAGATTAGTGACACATATGATGAACTATGCACTGACGGCAAATTGGATAGTAAATTTGAACATATCAGAATCAAGGGATTAACTGAAGCCCTAGTCTATCCTCGTGTGTTCAAACCCCAATGGGTTAAGTTTGTATTGAGCAGAGTACATGACGATTTCATGTGGCTACAATAGCAATCATTCAAGATCATGAAGGAAGTCATTCACTTGATCACCATATATCCCATCTACGATCATGCTCGTGCACAAAAAATGATATCACAAAAGGAGCTAATCAGTCTAACTAGAGTAGAATCTAATTACCGAGGACTCAAATTGAATAATGTCACTAATGCTAAACTAAAATTTGCAATCAGAGTCATTGGTTACTATTTCTTCCAATCTGCAAGGGAAAACAGTGTACCATGTGCTGCAGTGGACCTGGCCCACAAAATAGTAAAGAAGGGAATGAAAGTAGACTCTTGTGAAGTACTACTAAAGAACTTATTTGAAAACCTGAACACAATAAGGAAGCTAAAGAAGAACAACTTGGCAAACACACTCAAGTTCGGCTCACTACTTGTCTGTATATTTTTCTATTTTGAAAAGTTCTTTCCCTCAGTCAGTAAAGTAGTATGGGAGCTACACCAACCTATCACCCATCAGATCAATGATTACATCAAGAAGTTAGGAGATAACTTTAATGATGTCATGGATGATTACTTTAGCAAATTCCAAGAGCAAATGCACAATAGGTACAGGATCCCACCACAGCTAGTTGAAAAATACAAGGACAATATTTGTTTTGAAGTCGACACTGATTACTCCTATGTAAATGATGTTGAACTGAGGATTTAGTCATTGCAACCAATGGGTTATGAATTTGATTATGACATCACACAACAACAAATTGATGCCTACCTATCATTTCCAAGACATGCAACTAAACTAAGGTATGGAACCTATGAAGAGGTAAAGGAGAAAGTAAAAATGAGCATTGTAGTTCCTAAGGCTACAAGGAAAGCTACAAAGATGATAAAAGCTTTATCTGAGAAATTCGGAGAAGAATCTTCATCTACACCTATCAAAGGTAATCTTGCCATTACTGAGGAAGAATCAAAAGCACAGGAGGCTGCAATAACATTGAGCACAGAGTTGCCAAAGGGAAAAGTTCTAAAAAGAAAGAAACAGGACATCACAAAGGCCCTGCCGACTCCACCAACAAAGAGACCAAACACCAGAGCATTAGCTGCATCACCGAGCAAGAAACAAAAGACTGTTGTCATTCCTAAGGTAACAAAGACTTACAAGAAATCTACTCAGAGACTCATCTTGGCAAAAGAGTCGAGTGATACAGAGTTTGATGACGCTAACAAATTCCAGATTGTGAAGAGCAAAAAGGCAAACATTCACAGTGTTGAAAACTTTTGTGCCAATCTTAAGGAATACGGTGGATTTGCAAGATTCAGATATGTTAAGTATGAGTCTAGGAACAATGATGAGAAATGACAGATTGAAGAAGCTATCATATGTACACTTCTAAAGTTTCGGTTAGCACCATTGGAACTAGCAAAGTCACTTCCAAGTGAACTCTACTCACATATTGATAACAAATGGAAATATGCAATGGATTTAGAGAGACAAATAAGAGAAAGAAGTCTTATCCACTTATTTCCTAACATGTCCGTAGCTGAAATCAAGGAGCATTTGTCCACATACAATTCAAAATTTCTTGTGAAACAGAGAGCCTTAAAATTGATGAATGGGCTATATATTGATGTGGAGAATGAGACTAAGGCCAAGTGGCAGGAGATCTTCAAACAAAAGGATGTTGGTGAACAATCTCAAATTGAAATTGTTGATATCACCGAGCAAGATCTAGATGTCACCGAGCAAGGTCCAGACTCGGTTGACACAATACAAATTGATGAAGATGTAATGGATGAAGCCGCACCGGAGCAAGAAATGATTGAAGGCACCACTTATGAAAAACTTTTGTCTAGTGAATCGGTCTTAGAACAAGTTCAGCCTTATCCACTGGTGAAAACAACAGTACCAACCGAAGCCCCCAAGGACACCAAACAAGTTACCAAAGGTAACAAATCTGAAGCTGCAAAAGATATAGGTAACAAGTCTAAAGCTGTAGTAGACACAACAAACGATCAATCATCTCAGGGATAGACAAGCACAACAAGTATTACAGCAGAGACCCCTAGAACCGAGCCATCCAAAGACACTGCAACTGCTACAGGAATAGTGCAAAGTGTTGCATCTACCGAGCAACTTACTAAGGGACAGCAAGCCTCACAAGCACTTGTCTTAGTGCCCTAGGCAAAAGGAAAAGAGAAAAAAGGTGAGAAAGCATGGTTTTAAATTTGACTTATCTAAACCGATCATGTTGCTCAATGTCGACATCTCCAAATTAAAAGAGCAAGAACTCACTGAATTTGGTGAACTATGCAAAGCAAAGGCCGAACAGGAGAAACAACTAGCAATACAGAAAAAGAACAAGGTACTTCAAAAGGTTAGGACACTGCTCACAAAAATGCTACCATCAACAATAGTGTCAACCAATGCAGCCATCCATATTTAGTTGGATGAACTCCTTAATCAAATTGAAACATCTGGAGTTGATGCATCCGAATACCTAAGCAAGATCAAGGATAAAGAGCTCACAGCAAAAATGATAGAGGAAGTCCAGAAATCAATTGCTATTGGCAAGGTAAAACTTGTCAAATTCATTGCTGAGTTGACCCCTCAACTCAAGCACATTCTTTATTTATTCCAAAAATTGTTTATATTTTCTTTATTTATTAAAGACATCAAAAATAAAACTAATGCAATTGAGAAAGAGATCACCGATCTCTCATCCAAGTTGACCACTGAGCCTAATTCAGTTTAGACTTTTTACAAAAAGCTACAACAACTCATGGCTCAACAGTTAGAACTGAGGAATGAAGAGCATAAAATTAGGATGGATATAATGACCCTTCAAACATTATTCCTTCCTCATCTCTCATCAGTCCAAGAGTAGCTTAACCGAGCAACAAGCTTATCAATTACCCAAGAGGGAAGCACTCTTGATGGCTTGATATCACTCTTATCTGATATTCAAGCACAAAACTCATTAATGGATAGTCTCAATGACTCACTCTCAGTCGCCCTCACTGATGCCCGAACCAAGTATAAGACTATTTTTGATCAGTTACCACCTCCGGATGCAAATTAAGTTTTTAATGTTTGTCAAAAAGGGGGAGTAATATTATGTTACTACACAGAGGAAAGCCCAGCAAAGGGGGAGTAATTCTACACTTGGAGAGTAGTACAGTTACACAATTTTGAGTATTGTATACAAGGGGAGTATATAGAGCACACAAGTACAGTACATAACTGAACTGAACATGCAAAATTCAGAGTTATGTATAGGATAATGATAAGGGGAGTATATCTACATATACTATTGACCATTGTACATATTGTCAAGTATAGTCATTTTGTCAAGTATATATTTTTTTTGAGTTATGAATTTGTAAGTAGTTTTTGTCAAACATCTCAACTAATGTCAAAAGGGGAGATTATTACTACTTATCAAATTGCCATTAGTTTCATATCCAAAGTCATACTATATTCTAGTTGGTTAGTATTACCGAATCATGCAGTCGGTACACACAGAGAAGTCGATATGAACAGTCTAGTCAGTTACTGAAGAAAGCAGTCACAGAACACAGTATTCACCGAGTTGTTTACCGAGTAAAGGTTCATGGCTACTGAGTGGTAAAGTTAACTCACCGAGTTGATATTCACCGAGTGAAATGTTTTACTAGATACATTGAACCTGGACATGCACATGAAAACGTGTTATGAGATCAAGGCACATCTAACCGTTTTTGCATTGGAAATTGCACTATGAGATTATGTATGATTACAAGGCCAATCTAACCTATGAGATATTTTGTTTAGTTATTCATTCAAAGAATCTTTTTGTAAGATCAAAGCAATGAATCAGATCACCGCTGTAAGAGATCTATATATACAGCATGATTCTAGGGTTAGATATATGACATGATATGATGTGATAAGAGATGCAATGAGATAGCAGTGTGTATGCATGAAGGAAGACTGTTATAGAGACATAGAGAGGTCACTGAGAAGGTTATCAGTGAACAGTTGAAGAACAAAGTAAATAGAAGGGTTTGCCGAGTTTCATTATGGGTTACTGAGGTATGCTACAAGCTAGGTAATCTTATTCAAAGCACATAGAATCTGCTTTAACATTTCAAATGTAAAATTGAAGATATTTGTAATGATTATATTGTAATGTTTTGAAGTTGTAAGAGAAACCTTTAATAGGGTAAAAGACTCTAACCAAGTCTATAAATTGTAAATCCTTTAACCAGGTGCTACACTTATATAGTGTTGTAAAAATCCTTTAGTAAGGTAGATCTAACTGATCTTAATACTCCTAATAGGGTAAGCTATCAGAAATAGCTAAATGTAGCTCTAACCGAGCATTCTATATTATTGCAGTAGTGAAGTTGTGGGTGCCATCCCCACCGCAGTTTTTCTCTCTAACCAAGAGTTTCTGCGTGACCAAAATATATGTGTTATGGAGTGAATCATGTATGATTGTTATTTGTTGATTATAGTTTTATTTTATGTTACTGCACTATTTTGTTTATGCATAACAGTAAGGTTATTACAAAAGAAAATTTTTGGAGTACTGATTCACCCCTCCCCTCTCAGTACATTAGCTTTCTATATTGGGCCTAATAGTCGGATGGCAATGGATCGAGAGGGAAGATGAGGATATCCTGGTAAGGGATAAACAAAAAATTATGGTGATTCTCAAATCAAGGAACATTGTCTTAGGTCATAATGAGGACAAATTCATCTGGGATGGCTCCCTAAGAGGAGAATACAACTCCAAGGATGGGTACTCTCTCATCTCCAAATCATTTATAAGACCTATGACTAAGCTTCCCTTGAAACTTTGCTGGGATAAATATTGTCTGCCTAAGGCAAGTATCTTCTCCTAGCTTGTGGTTCAGAACAAGCTCTTAACTGCGGACAAATTTAGAAGAATGGGGTATGAGGGCCCTAGCAGATGTCCTCTCTATGGGGCAGATGAGGAAGACACTAATCATATCCTCCTTAACTACCCCTTTTCTCACAAATGTTGGATCTGGTTCACCAACAAACTTGAATGGTCTATAGCCTTCCCCCACACCATCTTTGGAATGCTCAAGGCATGGCCCCTCCTTAGGCATGGTTGTCTCTTTGAAGGTTTATGGACAACTCTTCCCTCTTCCATAATGTGGGAACTATGGAAGGAGAGAAATAGATGTCTCTTTAAGAATGAAAAGCTAGAGGCGCTCATGAACAACCGACTGTCATCAAGCACATTGAAGAATGCCTCTATCACTTATTGGGATGAAAAAATGAAAAAATGTTGGGAAGTCTTATCCTATCCTCCCTATGTAGGTGTTGGTCCTATCGCAAGTCTTCGATCAAGGGATGCATGTAGATGGCAGCCCCTAGGCGAAGGTTGGATGAAGCTAAACTTTGATGGGGCATCTCGTGGCAACCTAGGGAAAGAAGGGATAGGATGTGTTGTTCATAATTAGGAAGGCAAGGAACTAGAAACCCTTGCCTCTCTGGTTGGCATCAACACCAACAATTGGGCAGAACTTATGGCCCTGGTTAAGGGTCTGCATTTTTGCATGAAACTAGGAGTTAAGAACTTGGAAATTGAAGGAGATTCGACTATAATTGTCAATGCTCTGAGGAAAGGTAGTATGCCTAGTTGGAGACTAAATAATTTTCTATCAAAAGCTCTTGACCTATGCAGAGATTTTGATAAGTTCACAATCAATCATATTTATAGGGAGGGCAATAAAAGAGTGGATGAGTTGGCTAATTTGGGAGCCGATGGCATCAATCTCCTATCTATGCCACCTTAAGGCATCAATATTTTGTTTTTGTGTCCTAAGTTCTCATTAGCATGTTCCTCCTTTCATCCCCTTATGTTTCTCTTGCCCAAACTCTGTTTTAACCCCCTTGTTTATTCCTCTTCCTTCCCCCTATATTTTCGTATAGATACTCAGACAAACATTTAGTTTAAATATTGGCTTCTCAACATAAGCCATTAACTAACACTTTTGTTTTGAATATCACTTCGATCACGTATTTCCTTCATTCATCGATATACTATTTTCGATTGCTAGGGTTGTCTCCTCACCACTTCCTATCTGATATCCATCGGTTTTTATGTCAATGAAACCTTGGGCTTCGGTGACCCCCTTTATTTTTCCATCGATATCAATGCCCCATCGATGAATGGATCTATTGTCTCATCGAATAATTCTTTCACCAATAAAGTTGTATCGGTGAAACAACACATATCGAATACATGCCTTTTAGCCTCCTTAAAACCTATTTCCTTATCGATATCTTTTATTGATGAAACTATCTTTTGTCTAATCGACCTTATTCTTTTTATGGGAATGTTTCTTTCGGTGACCCTTTATCTCCTCGAATACCTTTTCCCGTCGATGAAAACCATCTCCACCTTCATCGATATCTTTTATTGATGGAATGACTATCTCTGATGAGTGCTTTCTGAAGTTTATCAAAATTTCCTTTCTTTCGATACCCTTTTATATCGATGAGACATCGTTGGGTCTCATGTCGAAGAAACCTTGGGCTTCGATATTTCCTTTATCCTTCCATCAAAACACTTTTTCTATCGACATCACTGCACTCCTTCGATGAATGGGTCTATTATTTCATTGAGGCCATCTTTCTTTTGATGATTTGCTTCACTTTCATATTTCATCGATGAGCTCAATAGTAATCTTCCTCAATAAAGCTGCATTGGTTAAACCACACACATCGGTAACATGCTTTTTAGCTTCCTTGAAACTCCTATTCTTATCGATATATTTTATCTATGTAGCCTCCTACTATTTGATCATGATCATTCTTTCAATAAGAATGCTTCTTTCGGTAAGTTTCCTTCATTGCACTGATGGTATTATTTCCTCAGTAGCCTTTTCTCGTTGATGAAAATCATCTTTGCTTTCTTCAATATCCTCTTTCGTTAGAATCAATGCTTTCGATGAGTCCCTCTTAGGTTCATCAGTTTTTTGTTTCCTTCTCTACCCTCTTTATTTCAATGAAACTCTCTTATGTTTCATCAACCTTTATCTTTCGATGAAAATGTCATTGTTGGCCAATAACTTTAGTATCTCTTTGATACCCTCCTTTCTTGAATAGTCCTATCGATAAAACCTTCCCTAGTTTCTTCAATTTCATCATTTCGGTAGAACTATCTTCTTTGTTGTACTCATTGCATATCTTACCGATTCTGAAGTTTCTTCGTTAGCCTTGCTTCATCGATGGAACCTCCTTTGGTTTCATCGATATACCTTCTATCGATGAAAACAACGCTTTCGATAAGTCCCTTTTGAAGTTCATCAAGGCCCAAGTCTATTGAAGAAACCTTGGGCTTCGGTAACTTCCTTTATCCTTCCATCGAAACACTTTTTCTATCGACATTACTTCACTCCTTCGATGAATGGGTCTATTTTTTCATCGAGGCCATTTGTCTTTTGTTGATTTGCTTCCACTATCATCTTTCATCGATGAGCTCATTAGTAATCTTCCTCAATAAAGTTGCATCGATAAAACCACACTCATCGGTAACGTACCTTTCAGCCTCCTCAATACTCATATTATTATCAATATCTTTTTCTTTGATCGTAATTTTGATAAGAACGCTTCTTTTGGTAAGTCTCCTTCATGTTGCGCTGATGGCATTATTTCCTCAGAAGCCTTTTCCCATCGATGACAACCATCTCTGCTTTCTTCAATATCCTCTTTCGGTGGAATCTATGCTTTCGATGAGCCCCTCTTAGGTTCATCGGTGTCCCCTTTCTCTCAATACCCTTTTATATCGATGAAAATCTCTTATGTTTTATCGGCCATTTATCTTTCGATGAAACTGTCTCTGTCGACCAATAACTTTAGTATCTCTTTGACACCCTTCTTCTCTCGAACTGTCCTATCGATGAAACCTTCCCCAGTTTCTTCGATCTCATCTTTTTGGAAGATCTATCTCCTTTGGTGATTTCATTACATGTCCTACCGATACTACAGTTTCTTTGGTAGCCTTGCTTCATCAATGTAACCTCCCTTGGTTTCTTCGATAACCTTCTATCGATGAAAAATAATGCTTGTGATAACCCCCTTTTTGAAGTTCATCGACGCCCAAGTCTATCTGATAAATCATCTTATCGATGAAACATCAATAGGTTTCTTTGATTCAACAGGTGCACCATTTCAGTAAAATAAAAGCCCTCATTTTATGCATGTGTTGGCCTATAGGAACCCCTTAGTGCCCTGCCATATACTCATTTCATACTTGTTGCTGAGCTTTCTATAATTGAATGGCTATCTGACAATCCATAGACTGCGAGTAATATGTGGTTCTGCCATAAAACTCATCTACCTCTATTACCCTCAGCTGGACTCAAGCAAGACATAAGTCCCACTTACCCCCTTTGTATCCTGGATATCATCCATTTTCAGGGATAGCATCTGGGTAAATAAGCAAAAGGTGGTAAACAGGTGATTCATAACTATGGATGATCACTTCTCAAAATGGAAATTATCTAGAAACTCTATTTATGAATATGCCATATTGATGACTTTATAATTTCAGATATATGAGGTTAAAATTTTAGAAACATCAGAGATGGATGTCAAATCACATTGGAATACTACATGTGACTAACAATCTGGGCAAGTGTTTTGAAAACTAACCATGCAAGAGGGCAGGGCCATCTTGAACAAATGACACGATGAAAGCTGCTAAAATGACAAAAGACTACATGCAATCAAGGCTCAAACTCTGAAACAAAGCACAAGGAGAACGATGACAATTGAAAAATAGTAATATGGGCTTGTAAGGGAAGAAAATATCTTCCCACTTGCTCACCCTAGCCCAGGGTGTTATTGTATTATTTTGAATCTATGCTTATTGTAATTAGATGTAGAAACTATCTGGATTACGGTCTCGGGAAAGGTCAGAGGTTTTCTCGCCTCCACTCTTTCCTACCAGCACCCGCACGAGTGGAGTGATGTAAAAAATTAATTTTGATTAATAAATTTTTTTGGCTATGGCCTCTTACCGATAAAAAAAATAAAAATTGAGATAGGGTTAATTGATTAAAATGATTTGAGAATAGAAATAGAATAATTAGAAGTGTTGAAGGGCGATGATTAGAAGAAATAGTTAGTTTAAACAAGTAATTAAAGAATTACTTAATTAAATAGACGAATAATTAATGTAGAATTAATGAGACATTTTTAGGTATCTACATTTACCCCTCTTTGAGACATTGTCAGAATGACGTTGTTTCAAAGAAAATGAAAAGAAAAATTGCCCCAGTATGCCCTGGTGCAACTAGGGTATAATTCCCCCTCGAGAGATTGTTTGTGCATTGAAGACATGAATGATCCCTCGAAAGAAGAAGAATGTTAGATGAATGATGAAGAATGATTAATTTATGATATGAATGAGTTTGATTGGAGAAAATAAATGGTTAGAATGATTTGTAGATAAGATTGATAGAATTGATTTGATAAAGATAAAGTTTGGTTTCAAGAAGGACACATCCTGTATAAGACAAAAAATGATCAAAGTGTCTGGTTTCAGGAAGGATACATCATGTATAAGACTGATATGTCTGGTTTCAGGAAGGATACATCCTGTATAAGACAAATGATAGGTCAAAAACATCTGGTTTCAGGAAGGATAAATCTTGTATAAGATGAAGACAGATAAAAATTGGATGAATGATAATATATTATAAAGGTGAAGAATAATTGATTGATAGATAGAAATGTTGAAATGAGAAATTGATAGAATCATAGATGAGAAGATTAAAATTAAGTGATGAGGGAGATCATGTTAGATGAAAGAATGATTGTAAAGAATTGAAAAGGTTGATTCAAGAAAAGATGCTTGATGAGAGAGTGATCTTGATTGATACAATCAACATGATGAGATCAGAATAATTGATATGAATTTAAATGATTGATGATGAATAGTCTTCTTGTCTTTATTCATAGTGTAACATATTATCATCATTGAGCCTTATTATGTAACAATGAATCTTAGTACACCAGGGTATAAGGAACCAAGATGTATAGATATTTCATTGCAAAGAAACAAACACATAGCAGACAAGGAATGAACCCTCCATTGTGGGAATTACACTAGGGGTCAGGGTATGTGTGGCATTCACAAGCTGAATGCTCCTATCATAGACACCCACTAGAGAAATTGCCCCAGAACTTCATTGGTTCAAATCATAAACAAAAAACAAAGAAAAGGATCGTGCCCATCACGACTCCTCTAGTCAATTTTTGGACATCCTTGAGTAGCTAAAAGCAATCATCTTCGCCAATTTGATAAAAAGAGTTAACCAAAATAAACAAAACTCAGCAGTTAGACTGAATGTGCCTTTGCTTTGATATGTTTGGTGTGATTTTGATAATGTCTGGTTTTAGAAGTTTTGGACCCCATATAAGACTGATCTGTTTGGTTTCGAGTGTATCGATTATGTTTAAGACAAGATATTGATCACGTTGATAGTTTGATAATTCGATAGATTAAATAGTGGATTAGCTTGATTGTAGTCGTTTTGACAAGATAGTTGTATTCTTTGTTTAACTTCATGCGAAATGTTTGTTGGACATCTATTGGGGTGTTGGATTCTTGCGAGAGATGTTATTGCAAGTTTTTTATTTTTTTTTATTTTTGTTTTTGATTGATTTTTTTTATATTTGATGTTTTTTGTGTTGATTTTTTAAGGACTTTTTCTAATTGTTTTTTGGCATTTTTATGGTTTTCAAATGATTTTGTTATTGATGAAACATGACTTGCCATTAATTGATAAAGATAAGACTAACTTGGATAAAATCCAGCAGTCATACTAATCTATGTCATTGTTTTGATTTGTGTGATCATTGATAGGAATGTCTAGTTTCAAAGAGTGAGTACCCTGTATAAGACCGATCAATTTGGTTTTGAGTATACCCTTCCTTGTATAAGACATGTTGATGGTTAATAAAGTTTGATCGATAGATTGATTAACAAGACATGTGATCAGTTTGATTGTAGACTGAGAGTTTTCTTGTTGTTGATTTGATTTGATGGGTGGCCCATGCTTTCTTGCTTTGGTTTTTTTTTTTTCATGACATTTTGTGAATTTTTTTGAATGATTTTTTCAGGACTTTATCTGAATGTTTTTTATTGATTTTTTCAAGACTTTATCTGAATATTTTTTCATAATTTTTTGTGATTTTTTTAATTTTTTCATGACATTTGATGATTTTTAGGATTGATTTTTTTAGTTATGCCCCCAAGTATGTAGACCTATGATGATAACATGATGATGCATAATGTGGTGGAGACAATAAATTTATGATATGAGTTATGCTAATGCAGGATGCATGACAAAAATGCAATTCCTATTCGAACAAGGATGAGTGTGTGTGTCTTTCATTCTGAAATGTGCTAATTGGATTAAAGGTTTGAAACGTTTCAGAGATAGGAGTTAAATCCATTCTCAAAAGATGTAGACCATTCAACCTAACACACTATGTTACCAAGATTTATGAATGGAGGCACGGAAAAATTCTCCACCAATTTTTGAAACTTTGATCTTAGTTTTCCCATGTGTGTGTGTTTGAGTTCATTCTGACTCTTATAACCATCAAAGATCCTTGGAATCCTATGTGGCTAGCTACGTGAGTTATTCTGACTTCAAAAGCAACCTAGATAGAGCCTTGTTGCCAGCAAGCTTTTAGGGCTCCGATGAGGTTATGCACTGTAATCTCTCAAATATTGCTCCATTGCTACTAGGCATTCATAGCCCCGATGGAGTTACTTGCATGTTCCCATAGTCAAGCTTTTTGTTGCACTTGTATGCATGATATTTCAGCTATATCTTTCTACTCTTTTTTCTTTGAGATGGATATTGTCATGGCACTTTTTCCTTTTATTTTCTTGCCTTGACTTGTAAGTAATGAATCATACTCGAGTATGACAATTACAATGGCATTAAAGAAGAATATTGGATTTTTCACTAGCCACATGACCAACTAGGTATCTGTACTGACTTAGAGCCTTTGATTAATATGTGAGATATAGTAATTGATAGATTTTGGGTAACAAGACTTGATAGCGAAAATATGACCAAGGATAAAGCTTAATTACAAGGTGACATTGAAGATGAATGACTAAAGACCTCCTAAAGACTTCATGAACAAGTATCTAGGAAATAAGACAACCTTAGTTCCTTTCAGTGCAGACAAGTGAATAACTCAAAAAATCATCATGTTTTATTGATGCAACTATATGAGAAAGCAATAATGATATGCAACTATATGTTGTGAAATGGTGATATGCAAGCAACTGTGATGCACTCTGAAATGGAGATATGCAATGCAATAAAGAAATATGCAAATGCAGTACTGAAAAATTGAAATGAACCCACCCTTAGATGTAATATCATTTTAGGTGCATGTTGTTATTGAGTTGGTATGAACTTTTTGTAGATAATTCATTGGTCTTTGTTTGAAGAGTTGGATGAACTTGTCTTTTTCAATAGGATATTCAGTCAGGAGTCTTTCATGTACAGTTTCTGCTATAGCCTCCTTATTTTTAAACCAATTCAGTTGTGGTAAATCTTCTTGCCCCCAGTATTTCAAGTGTGGGTGTATGAGGAAAATAGATTTTGGTTTTGAATTTGTGATATGAGGGGTTGTTATGCCTATTTTTATTGATGCACTCGAAGAGTATGATGAAGCCAACCAAGTGTTGATCTCATTAGCTAGTGTTATGCTTGTGCTTGAAGAAGATGATGTAACAATATGGGTGTTGATTTCATTAGCTGGTGTTATGCTTGTTTCTGTCATGACATTGGCATTTGATGATGGTACACATACAATTGTTGACAAGTTGTCCTATGTAGTATGATATGGATTGTTGATTTTATTGAAAGGGGTTCATGAACAACTTGTGTATTGGAATCATGAGAGAGACTAGGAGAAATGATAATTGGATCTTATTTAGGAGGTGGATGTTGGATGGTACTTGAAAGAACATCTTGCTCTTGCGAAACAAGGGTGTTATTATGAGTGGAATAGAAAAGAATGAGGGGATCATCATAAGATTCTTGCTTCATCAAAAATTGGGTAGGATGAAAAGGTTTGTTCTTGATCTTGATTTATTTCATGATTGATTTCTTCTGATTTTGGATTGTCCTCCTGAAATAGGGAAGGAGTTTGTATATTCATGGGAGATTCTTGGAAGGTTTCAACATTTTGACTTGCTGAGAAATGATCTTGAACGAGATTCTCTGAATCATGACTTGGATTAGATTGGATTTATGCTATGGATACCCCTTGGGAGATTGTGTTATTGGATAGAGATGGCATGGGTTGGTCTTGTGTGACTTTGAGGGATGATGAAATGGTGGATAGATATGATTGATTTGGATTTTGGTTGAATGGGATTTGATTTTGGTTGGAAGGAGTATGATTTTGGTTGAAAGAGGTTTGATTTTGGTTGAATGAATTTTGATTTGGACTTTGGTTGAAAGGGGTTTTATTTTGGTTGAAAAAGGTACTTTGAATGTTGGGTTGATATGATTGGTATGATTGATATGTTGGGTTGAAATAAGGTTGACATGACTCTAATATTGGTTGAACTAAGGTAGGAATGATTTTGTTGAAGAATGAAGGTTGGCATGTTTGAATGGTGTCACAAGAAGAAGAAGGTTGGCCTAATAATGATTCCCTCATGGTTATCACTTCCCTCATCATATTTTCTAACCAACCCCTATGGTTGCTAGGACTAGTCATGTCTCTCATTTGTTGTTGCAAAGTATTGATTTGTTGAGCTAATGTTTCTATGGATGGTGATGGGATAGCAATGAAAGAGATGAATTCTTCACCTTCCCTATGAAATGTATAACATCAATCCATGATGTTTGCTTGATTGCTTTGAACCTAAGATCACAACATGTAAGATGTTTTCTTCATTTATAGAATGTTGCAAAAATTTGATTTGATGTTGATGTTGACAAGTTTGTTTGCTGCAGGGTTTTGATCTTGTTGATATTGAAACTTGACTTTGTTGAGGGATTTGATCTTGTTGATGTTTTTGAAAAAACTTTGGTTGAGATTCCATTTTGTTTTTTTGGTATTTTCTAAAATGTTCGAACTTGGTGAAATGTAGCAAAGGACACAATAGACACATCAAAAGAGAAAAATACCATGAAAAGAATACTTGTTTTAAGGAACCTTTTCAAATTCCCATGAATGTTGGAATCTTTTTCAAGACTCCATTTTATTTTTGTTGTATTTGGGAAATTTGATATCAGAAAGAATCTCCTAATGTCAAAAGGTCACAAGTATTATCACAACCCACATCTTGATACTCCATCAGCTCAAACAGTCATGTCACACCCTAGGGTGCACCTATTTTTTGCCTTTTTTCAAAAATTAGATCAAAGAAGATTGCTCCTCAATTGGTCCATTATCCTGGGAGATTTATGGTGAGTGTCTTGGGGGAAGATTCTTCCCCACCCTTGCACTATGATAAAACAAGTGTCTAGTTACTGACTCGGCTTGGCTTCTAATTTCTATGGTGTTTAGATAGGGTTTCGTTTGAGTGGTCACAATCAGCAACGTTTTACACTCCGTTGAGGGAGGTCTCCTAGTTTGTAGAGGTTACACTCTACAGATTTTAACGCATTGTATAGGCACTGAGGGAGGCATAACACTGTTGTGACAACACATAACACTTGTCACACATGATTCTCATCACATACACATTTGATTATAGTGGCTTGGATTACTTGGCTTTAGTTGTTAGTCACTTAGGTCATTCCCCTCTCACCGACCTTAATGGCGCCCTAAGGGCAACTCGAGAGGGCATGCCTTCTAAAGGATTTAATTGCAAAAAATAAAGGAAAGCATGAAGGAAGAGAGCCTGGTTTTCTGATCACCCATTGAAGGGGAGAGCATAATACCTATCTCCTCAAAGACACAAAAAGAAAAGTTCTTTTTTAACCTTCCATTGCAATGATTTTATATTCTAAGTGGAGATGTTGCTCCACACAGACATGGTGTTCATTTTAACTAGCATAACAAGGATGAAATTTGTTTTGTTCTTTTATTTAAAGCACCAAAAAGACGTGTTTCTAAGCTACCCTTGTAGAAAAAGAATAACTTTAGTCAACACATGGTGGGCTATCTAGCCTAAAAAAAATTTCTTTTTTTGGTTACAAATTTAAAAAATATTAAAAATATAATTCTTGGTATTTTTCTACATGTTAGTAAACTGCATTTTCGAAGGCCTTCGGAGCATTTTGAGCCCTCAAAACTTTGGATCGTCCTTTAATAACATTGCCATAGGCACGTCCAAAAAGGATTGGAACTAGAAATTTTGGAGATCTTTCCAACAGTGTAAGCACGGTTTGCAATTTCGAGTTCGAAGTGAAAAGTTGTGACTTTTCAAAATTGGATACAGATTTGACCCCTCTATTTTCAAAAACACGGGCAATTATTGACATAAAACCAAAGAAAAATAAACAGAAACATTCTAACCCATTCCTACAAATGTGAATCAGTATCTAATCAATTGTGAATTGATATAATAGCAATTTTGAACTGATAATTGAGCAAATGCGAATTTCTGATGGAGCAATTGCGATTTTCTGTCAAAGCAATTGCGAATCAGTTAGGCTTAAAAAAAAAAAAAAAAATTTTTTTTTTGAATTTAGACAGAAGGAAAAGACAGAAGATAGAATTTTTCACTCCCTTTGATATTATTCTTTCTCCTCCTGGCACCTGCAATTTTGAAAGTTAGCTTTCCTGCCATCAAATTAGAACCATTTTATATGTAGAAATCAATTTTTCTAGAATTTAATAAAATTTCAAGGTTAGATGCGCAAGACAAAATAATTCAAAAACAACACAATTTTTTTTTGAATTCGCAATCCTTTAGAGAAATTGTGATCTATTTAAGTAATTGTGATATGATATCTGATCAATTGCGACATGATGTATAGCGATTGCAATACATTATTGGCAATTGCGAATTTCTGCATTTGCAATTGTGATATCCAGTTTCCTGTGCATGTACAGATCTGCAACTTTTGTCAAAATAGAAAAATGAAGCTTAGAGTAGATTCACGTCAGGTTCACCATTGTTTCTATGCCTGAATGTCATGAATGTATTAAGCTAATTAGCAAATAAGAACGAATCACCGATTCTCAACTAATTAACAAACAAACAAACATAATCAATGAAAATCAATATGAAATAAAGAATGAATTCAAATAAGAACTCCCTCATTTTGCATCTTTGTTTCCATTGTGCTTCTCCAATTTGAGTGGTTGGTGGCTCTCAGGCATTGCACCAATTTCCTGCATACAAATACTTTGAAGACTCTGATTTTGTGATTCTAGAAAAGCTAGCTTGAATTGATGAAAAGAGGTTGAATTTATAGATTTTCAACACAAAGGGGGTGAGAAATAAAACTCAAGTGTTGATTGGGAGACAACCGAAATTGATTGATTGGTGAACTCAATTGATTGATTTATTAACTCATTTGATTGAGTAGTCAACTGGATTGATTGAAGAGTGAACTAAATAGATGGATTAGTCAACTCACTTGATTGATTAGTGAACTGAATTGATTGGGGAGATGACTGAATTGATTGATTAGAAGATTGAATTGATTTTGAGTTAAAAAGGATGATTGATGAGTTAACTAAGTTAACTGATTTGATCAATCAGTTCTAATTTTAGCATGTGTTGTAGGAATTTGAAATTAAATTTGATTTTCATTTTCAATTTGGATTTGAATTTGGTCATTCGAATGCTGAAATGCACATGAAATTAATTGAAATTCAGATTTGGGGAAAATATGAATTTGGAAATATGAAATTAGATGAAATTAATTGAAATTCAGATTTGGGGAAAATGTGAATTTGGAAATATGAAATTAGATGAAATTAATTGAAATTCGAATTTGGGGAAATATGAAATGAAATTAGATGGAATTAATTGAAATTATAATTTGGGGAATTGGAGGAATAAGTTAATTAATTTAAATAATTTAAATGAAATTATTTAATCTTAGGAAATAAAATTAATTAAATAATAAAGATTATTTAACTAAGGAAAAGGTTGTAATTAATTAAATAATGAATATTTAATTAATATTTGAGATAGGGTTAACTGATTAAAATGATTTGAGAATAGAAATAGAATAATTAGAAGTGTTGAAGGGTGATGATTAGAAGAAATAGTTAGTTTAATCAAATAATTAGAGAATTACTTAATTAAATAGACAAATAATTAGTGTAGAATTAATGAGACATTTTTAGGTGTCTACAGAACCAATAGAAAGACAAGAGAAGCCATCGAAAACTTTAACTATCACATTAGTATCATCATATATCACTTGCTGAAATTGCAAAGTATAAAGAAATTCTTCAGTTATCACATTAACCATGCAAGAAGGATCAATAAGGACTCCTCTAGCAGGTATACCTTTGATTTTCGCACTTATGTATAATGGGAATCGAGTGCCTTAATGGTTTCACTAGGATCAAATGTTATGCACAAATCCTTAGGAGGTTCTTGTTGATCTACAAGGTTCACCATGTTATTAGATTCAAGGCCAACGTCATTAGGAGAGAAAGCAAGATGGTTAGTTTCAATCACATTAATGGAATGGGATGGTAAAGGATCAGTGAAAATTTTAAGGTTCTGATTAGGAGGAGCTGCGGATTCGTTTCCTTTATCATTCACACCTACCACATATATAGTATTGTTATCAATCAATTATTGAATATTACTTGTTAATGAAAACACTTCTCAGTATCATGACCAGGCTGACAATGATATTGACAAAAATATTTAGCATCAAAGTAAGGGGAAGTTGTTTAAGAAGGATCAATTGGTTTGATTTAGGGAAGTTTTAACACATTCCTTTGTATTAATTGAGACATAATGCTATGCAAAGATTCATTCAAAGGAGTAAACTCTTTTTCTCTTTCAAAGAATTTAGACAAAGGAGGCACACCTGTAGCACCTATGAATTGATTGTTGTTGTTGTCATTGAATTTGATGAATCCTTTGTTTTGTCTGGACTTTGCAAAAGATTGTTGAGCACTATCACCCTTATCACTCGGAGCCATGGAAGGAGATGATTGTCCCAATTGACTCACAGTCAGTTGATAATTACAAAGTACATGAAAATATTTTGAATATCTTGATCAAGCACATGAAAAGAAATCTGAGAATACAAATGCTTATATCTACCAATAAAATCAATCACTTTTTCTTTAACACCTTGTTTACAATGCATTAAATCAGTCGAAGTAACTTTAGGACCAATGTTATTGTGAAATTGTTGAATAAAGGCATTACCCAATTGTTGAAAAGAAGTAATAGAATGAGGCAAAGAACAATACCATTGGAAATCTCTATCCCTTAATGTTCTAGTAAACAATTTTGCTAACAACCTTTGATCATGAGAAAATTCACTGCACAAAGTTTGGAATGTTTTAACATGAGTTAAAGGATCACCTTTTCCATTATAAAGTTCCAATTGAGGGACTTCTACATGTTTGGGGGGAATGACTCTAACAATGTCATGAGATAATGGGATCGCTACATCAAATGTGGGCACATTATACTTGGATTGATTCATAGAAGCTATTTGTTATTGTAAGGAAAATACTATTTGGTAAAGGTTATTGATTGTAGCTTCGATAGAAGGATTTAAATTAGACATGTTGGATTGACAGGGAGGAGTAGCATTGTTGAATGAAGGAAGAGGTTGAGAATAAGGAGGTGGAACACTATGATAAGTGGGTAATGGAGAAGATTGGGTAGCACATGGAAGACTCATGGGAGGAATGAAGGAATTATTATTAAAGGAGTTGCCCCCTTGACTTACATTTATAGGTGGTGAATGTGATTGGGTAACAAGGGGAACACTCATGATAGGAGAAATGAAAGAAGAGGTATTGCCCCCATGACTAACATTTATAGGTATGGCATTTTGTGTAGAGGTAGTCATGATGTTTGTTGTGAAAGTAGGAACACTACTAATAGAATGATTAACTTGATTAGGAGGTTGTGTATAAGCTAGGTTTTCAGCACAACTCTTCATAGGCATTATATTAGAATCAACAATATGAGCAATACCACGCAAGATATCAACACCATGTTTATCACTTTGAATCATTCTTTTTAATCCTTTAACCAATGGGAGATCTTCACTTTCTGGGTATTCTTGACTCATCCATTGTTGAAGATTGTCAAATTGATTGTCAATCTTTGCCAATTGGTCAATGGATACTCTAGTTATTGATTCTTCCTCATTGTGAGAATTATCAAGAGGATAAATAGGAATATCTGAAGGATGGGAAGAGGCAGCAATATCTTCATTGAAAAAGCTAGCCAAATTAGGCTCCATTTCCTCAGTAATTAAACCTTGGGCAGCCTTGATTCTACAACTTCTTCTAACGGGATACTATAGGTAGGACTAATAGTAGTAAAGCTCACACACTAGGGAAAAGAAATTAAAAATTAGGGATCTAATTTTGAAAGTTTGAAAGGAGGGAAAGTCAAAATTAAAATTAAGGTTGTCCAAATTTACCCTCTTAATTAAAATTTTGGGATTATGGAATGTTGAAATATTGAAGAAATCAATTTAATTTTAAAAATTAGGGTATGTGTAGTGAACCACTTAATTTTAAAATTTAAATTGAAAATGGAAATGTTGAAATTCAAATTTTTTTTTTGACCTTAGGGTGACCTAAAATCAATAAAATTTCACAAATCTTTGGAATTGTGCAGTAAAATATAATCAAAACAAGCTCCCAAAATTTGAGCAGAAAAAGTCGGGACCAAGTAGGTAGCGACTTGGTCCGAACATATGGTCTGACCAACTTTTTTCCAAATTTTTGGGGAAGCAAAATATTATGATTTTAATGTGAATTTCAGAAGGATATGAAAATTGGAGATGCCTAGATATGTAAAATTAAGCCTTGAAGGTTGAAATAGGACACACTTAGGATGTATGATAAAAGGATTAATTGAAAGGACAACAAAAAAGGGCATACTTAAGGGACTTTTATGATGTCTAGAGGGACAAAACAGATTTTAGATTTAATTAGTCCAATTAAATGCTTAGAGGAAGATTTGAAATTAGACAAGATTAATTTAAGTTTAAAAATTAGGGTGTTGTATAAACCGCTTAATTTTAAAATTTGAAATTTAAAATTTGAATGTTGGAAGGAAGGAAAATGAATTTTGAAATTGAAGCAAAGATCCAAATCCGAAAATTAATTCAAGATCTACACAATCCACAAGGTCAATTTTAAAATTAAAAAATTAGGGTTTTGTGATTTAACCACTTAATTTTTGAAAAAAATTAAAAATTGAAAGTGTGAATGAAAACTTGAATTGCAAAATGAAAAATTGAATTTCAAAATGAAAAGTACTTAGATCTGAAACAATCGATCCAATTTAGACAAATGACAAGCTCAATTTTGAATCTAAAAATTAGGGTTTTTGTAAATTTAACCTCTAAATTTTTGAAAATTGCTAAGAAATTAAACTTGTCAATAAATTTTAAATTTTAAATTGCATACACTCAAATTTGAAGACAAAAACTAGAAGCAAGCATAAGACACATCGGGTTCACCAAAATGTAAAGTGGAAAATTGGGAACCTTGGCCAAATTCACCACTTGGGAGAAAGATGGGAACTTAACTAAGGTTCAATTTTCACTTGGGAGGGACTTTACATTCAAAAGAGGGGGATGAATCTACTAGATCCAATCCCAGATGATGAAAGGATTGAATACTAAGTATATTGGAATGGATTAAAATGCAATTGACCCTCTTTTGTAAGTTGATTGATTGGATTAAGACAGTGCTAAAAATGGAGACAAAGTATGTGAAAACAGTGAGCTACAAATTTGTGATTCAACCATGCACCCAGATTTAAGAAGTTTGAGATGATTTGGAGATTATCTATGAAATTTGGGAAAAATTATAGGGACTGTATGTCCGGACAGGGGCACCCTCCTATCGGTCCTCTGAACTTTCCGCACATCAAAAAGGGTTTTTTCGTCTCTACGAATAAAGTTTAATTCTAGAAGTACAGTTGCACACTTGTTTCCTACACACAAAAAGAAAGGGAAATGTGTTGGGAATAGGGGTTTGCCTTTAGATCAAACCTTGGTTTTGGAATTAACCAAGTGGTTGAAATAATGTAAATGAAATGAGTGAAAGTAGAAATCCTCCTCTTTGAGGGGATGTTGAATTGACTGAAATTGAAATGCTTGTACCCCCTTTGTGAAGTTTTGCTTCCCTCCACATGGAATTAGGGTTTCATGAAGTAGAAAGTTGATTTCCTCTTTAATGCTTGAAATCTTGTCTCTATAGCTGCTCCAAAGCTTGAAGGAAGACTAAAAATGCTCAATTGCTCTTGAATGCTTGGATGCTTAATCTCTTGAATGCTTGATGTAATTTCATGATCTTGTTTGTTATTGATAGGATGTCAAATGAGAGGGGAAATCCCTCGTATATACTTTCTAGTAGGTTTAATTGATTGATTTTCTGTCTTGATCCAACATAGGAGGGAATTCCCCCTTCAAATCTGAGTTAGGTCCAAGGGGAGAGGATCAAGGGAGGTTCCAAATAGGGGATCCCAGGGCGTCACACTTTAGTCCAAGTGGATCCTAGGGTGCCACACCCTAGTATTGCCCTATTTTTGGGCAGGATGAAGATACAGGCAGAGTGCAAGGTTGATTTACAATGTTTTTTTCATGTGCATGAGCGTATTTAGGTCTTCAATCAAGTCGAGGGGTACAAACACTAAGGTGAAGACCCAAATGTAGTCAAAAATTGCGAGGGGTGCAATTTCAAGACGTTACATTCATTGTTTTATTTTTTAATGAGATGAAGTGTATGTCAAGTTTACAACCCTAATATGCACCTTCTTATGATGTTTTTCCAAGTGCATGTGGGTTTGTAAACTTGATATGCACCTCTTGATATTTTGTGGTCTTCTCTTGGTGTAGATCAAGAATATAAACTTTATATACACTTAGTTTGATTTTTGCCTATCTCTTAAGTGTAAATCAGACTTACGAGTCCGATATGCACTTGTTTTTTATTTCACTTATATTAGATACAAATCGGACTTGTAAGTCTGATTTGCACCTAATTCACACATTTGAAAATTTGTTATTTTTAACCAATTTTTGATTGTTCGATGGCTTTTGTTCTATCAAATGAGATTCCTATGGAGGCTAATCATCTCAATATGGTGATAGATTTTTCATATTGCAGTGCACTTATTGCTAATGATGGTGCCCTCACCAAGTAAGAGAATAATGAAGTTCAAGAAGCAAGAGATTCATCTAGTCTTTCCTCCATCTGTATCATCTAATATTGAAACTATCATGGCTATAGAGATTGGCCATGTGGATCTAGAAAAATTATTGAAAAGAGTCAAAGAGATGCCAGTGTCCTACAAAATGGAGCCCACCATCAATGGTGGAATTCATTTGGTGGCGATCTTTCCCATGTCATCTCAGAACCTAGAATTTGTTTTAGCCCTAGCCAACATGTATCATCCTATAACCAGATCAATGAAAGATGTAGATGGAAAGAAGACACTCATCAAGCTTGGTGAGGACTTCTTTGACACAATTTTAAAGTGTCCACCAATAGATCAATATGCCAATATTGATATGCAATCAACTATTACCTACTTTGATAATAACTCAAATAAATGCAGGAAGAATATCATTGAAAATTGGTTAAAGAACCCTAGGCCTAGAATTGCAAGGTGGACAGAGACTCTTCCTTGCAGTGATTTCATTGAAAAGGTCAACGATATCATTACTCTTCTTAGCAGGGTAAAAAGCCTCACAACTTCCAACACTTACTACAAGTGGATGTATCAGTACATTCACATTATCAATAAAAATAAGATCTACTAGGGCAAGCAAATTGCAAATTCTTTGTGCGAGAAATTGACCAAGGTGCCCACCACCTTGAAAGTTTATATGACTTCATATCTTGTTTATGCAACTACCTTAATGAGGCATTTTCCAAGTTTATCTACTATAGATGTCAGGAGCCAGGTTCATGTTTATAATTACTTCACCCAGTTGACTCTCAAGGAGAGTTTACACCATTTCAGGAGGGTCAATGACACTTTCTTTTCCAATTATATGTGTTTGTTTGATAAATATCTTCAGAACAAGAGAGTGTTAGATGAGGCTTGGAAGGTGGTAAGTAAATATGGTTATATTTTATTACAATTTCCCACATTTACATATATCAGGATTGGATACATTGATGGAGAACCCTTCATGCTTCCAAGGTATCCATCAAATAAGATCATCCTTATGGAGATGGATCATTAAATAATATTGATCAATGAGCATCAATCTGAAGCTCATAAGATAGGTCTCAAGTTCTCCATTTACATAGGGAGATACTTCATCAACTCTATCTACAAGGAACGTGTCATGGATGAGGAGATGTGGAGAGTGACCATGAGATTCTTCAAGGTGAGGAAGTATTTTGATTACATGGGTATGAAGAAAAAAATCAAGAAGAGCTACACCCATGTCCACCAGATTGAAGATGTATGGATTGATTGTAGAACTAAAGAGGACATCTCGAGACTTGACTACTATCGTCTAACAGTAGAGAAAATTGAGAGTTTGGATCTTGTTGAGGTTCTTGAGGATCTCGAGGAGGATGGAGACATCCTAGACCATATATACAAGAAGAACAAAGTTGTTGGATCACCTTTGCCTCTTATCCAATGGTCACAAAAGGAGAATACTTCAATAAGGGCCAGGTTCCAAAATATTATTTATAATACCAATTTTTGGTTAAATTTGCATGGTGTTTTGTTGAAGCCTTTCAAGACCGGATCTAAAGATGATACTATAGGGCCTAAAGGAAATAATTTTGAATTAAGGACTAAGAACAAACAAGATCCTATGACTCCTAAAGGTCCAAAGATCAAATTCACAATTGTAAAGGGTAAGAACCAAGGCTAGTCTTCTGCTCAAGAGACTCAAACTCATGAAGAGGTTGGTGAAGAAGAAGAAGAAGAAGATAATGAAGGTGAACAAGAAGAAGAGGAACCAACAAATGAACAGGATCAAGAGGAAGGAGAATTTGATGAGGAGGGATTACCTGACATCCCAAGTACTTCTCAGTCTCAAGAGACACAAGAAGGTATTCCTCCTACATCATGTGGTGTCACAGGTACTACTTCATCTCAGTTACATATACTATTCATTTAGGTTCCACTGTGTCATTTTCATCACAAGCTCCCAAAATTCATGTTATTCCCTCCACTTCCACAAGTTAATCTGCCCTTGATACACCTGATGACAATATTGATACTCCATTCCTTCCCAATTTGTCTAAGGTTACTTCTTCGATGTTGGAATATTTTGATAAGTAAATGTCAGAAACCCAAATTCCTTCTAAAATTTCTATTGCTCCAAATCCAGCTACCATTGTTACCTCAACTCTACCTATTGTTACTACAAATGTTGACTATTGGAGTGGATGAAAACATACCTTTGCCACCCTAGCTAGTGTCTAACACTCCTAAAAGGAAGAAGCAAGCCATCTCTCCAGATGACTTTTATTGTAGATAGTTGGTACCTATTAAGCCCAAGGTTACAAAGAATGCCAAGACTTTGTCCAGATTGAGAATAGATAAATTAAAGAACAAGTATGTGGAAATGGAAATTCCTCCCCAAGACACAGAGTTGGATAAAAGTGCAACCTACTAATTACATAATCAATAGAATTGAGTTGAGCAAACAAACACATGAAGGCATAGTGGAGGATTCTCAAACTTCTTTCCAGCATCTCGTGGCAATGTTTAATGAAGAAAAGATCAAGAAAGATAAGTTGAAGAAACAGGTTGATCAACTCATACTATTCTTGATCAGGATTACCAAATTATTAGAGATAATTGATCTTGTCACTTCTTCAGTGGATGAGAAAATTATTAAACAAGCCAAATAGGTCAATTCTCATGGGAGAACAATTGTCGAATGGATGGATAGATTGTTGAGCCAAGGAACTCTCTCCTATGTTCAACAGTTACTCTAGTGAATAGCTTGGAGGAGGTAAAGAATGAAATTGATAAAACTTTGAATTTTGTTTGGAATGAATTGGAAGCACATGAGAAGGACTTGGACTCTTGGTTGAAGTTAGAGGTTTTCTAAATGGATGTTCTAGTTGATAATGGAGTGCTCCCTTCAAGAAATATGTACATTGAGAAAAGGGAAATACTGGAACATCAAATAAACACAATAGAGTTACTTATCAGAGATTTGAGGAAAGCATAGAAGGAATGTAATGATAAAGGGAAAGACATCATCAAGAAGATATCAACTCTTTCTTGCACTTTCCTCGATGAGAACCAGAAACCCCTTCATGAGGATGCTATTGTCAAAGAGTTCATTATGTTAATTGGTGAATAGGTCGACAAACAAGTTTTCTCATTATCCTCAATCGATAAGTTGATAGATATCCAAGTAAATATGGATGATTAGCCTCTTCTAAAAAAGCACGATAAATGCTACATGAGCCTTAAAGATTCCATCACCCGGGACAAGGTCATCACAAGTCACACCAAGGGACCTGATTAGGAACAGATGAAAGCAGTTCTACAAAAGTTTGAGGAGTTAATGAAGCAGGATCAAAATGGAGTGTCTGGCGACACTTAGTATTTTTCATAGTAGATGCATTTTTGAATAAGACTTTGACACCTCAAGTGTCATTTTGTATTTAATTTTTGCACTTATGAAATGCATGAGTCCAAAGTCAATTAGGACTCTTCTTTGAATTAGTCATAGTTTTTCCTAGATTTTTTAAATACACCTCTCCTATATATATGAGGTTCCTTATTGTAATGCATATCTAGAGTCTTTAATCTATATGGCAAAACATTTCCAAAGTGAAGAGAAAAAAGTGAAACTTTATGTTCCTATTGTTATTTTACAAACTTGATCAAATAAGAAGAAAACTTTGGCATCTAGACTTTGTGTTGGATTCATTTGTGGTTTATGGTGAGAGTATTCTTATGTCATTCTTGTTATAAATTCTTATTTTTCTCAAGTAAAGGTGTTGTTGTGGGAATATTGTTAAATAGTAGAAGCAATTGTTGGCTTGTGAACTTTGTGTCATATTTCAACTATTGTTAATAGAATTAGGAATTGGTGAGTGTGATATCATTTTGAAGACTTTGTGTTTCATATTGGTATTTCCAAGATATAGTTAGCTGAAACATAGTAAGATATCACCTCAAAGACTTTGTACTTTATTGTGCCATCTTTGAAAAGGAAACCATAACTTGAAGACTTTGAGCTTCATATTATTGTTTCAGAAAAATATTATCAAAAGTTGTAATTAGGAGTCGAATTAAAGACTTTGCGCTTTGCTTTGATTTTCTTAATTAACACATTGGGTTAAAAAATTAATTGTAAAAAGGTTGACAGTAGAACAATGATTTTTAAGACTTTGAGCTTAAGAGCTCTTTCCCATCTTAGAGAAGCAACAGAGGACTTTGGGCCTTTATAGAAACTTTGCTTCTTTACTTATCCATATTTTAATCATTCTTTCATTTCGAGTTTATTTATAATAGTGAAATTGTAAGAATTATTTCTACTCTATATTTTAAATTTTTTCCTGAAGAAAGAGGAAAGAAAAACATCTATTCTGAAAAAGAGGATAGGATGATGTGCCACCTAAGTTTAGTTTAGAAGTTGAAACTTGTACCTTATTTTAGAAAGGTAGAGTAGTGAATTGAAAGGGGGAGCTTTCCATTAGAAATTAGGAGAGATTTAATCTCATTTGTTGTGGTTGAAACCACAATTTTGTAAACTCTCCCAGTTTGCAAAATTTTCAACTAACACTTGGCATGCTTTGTTGTGTTGAGTCTCAATTGTTCTAGTTGATCTATCTTGTTTGGATTATGCTCTTTTTGTTTGGATAAGCTTTGGAGGATGAGTTAGAGTTCTGACATGGATCTCACCATGGCATGTGGTGATTTGCACTTAGTAATTTACATTGGAAGATGTTTTTGGCTTGACCAGTTGATGTGTTTCATTATCTTTCTACATGCTCTATTTGGTGTCGATCATGGAGATTGTGGTAGTGTGTGTAGTTCATTCGAATATAATTGAATAAATGTATTATGGTGTGTTTTAGTCCCTTTTATCTCCTTGAGAGGACTAAAGTGATTGTTTTAGGTTTAGATGGGCTAATTTATGTAATATTGCTTATTATGTCTTTGGCTGACCTAATTGAGGGTTTTGATGAAAACATTTGGATATAAGAATGTATTATTGTATGTGTTGAGGTATGGGATGATTGTGAATCATTGTGAAGTGAATGAGAATACTATTCTAGCGAATTTAGTGCTAGTGATGTGTGAAAGTCAATTGAGAAGTGCTTTGATAGTAATATCTTTAGAGCAACAATGACCAGCGATAGTATTTGTGATCAAATGTGTTTTCCATGATATTGGTTCCTTGACACCAAGATTCAAGGAAAATTTCTAGATCAAAATATCCTACTCATTTTGGTTTTATCTATTTCATTGGTCTACCAATAGACAGTGAGTTTGTTGGTAGACTTTTGTATGTAGCCCTAAGATAGTGCATCTTGATTCTGCAAGTCTCTTTGTATCTTTCCCTAAGGTTGTACACCTTAGCTTTGCAGGTCCATTAGGTGCATTTTTCTCCTCTATATTTATCCTAAAACCTTGTAATCAATTTTATTATATAGTGAGTGTGATTCTCACCATGTTTTTTTCCTTATAGGTTTTTTCATGTAAATCTGGTGTTTGCATGTGTTGAATGTGCTTTGTGCTTTCATGTTTTGTAATTTCAGTATAAGATTAATTGTTATATAGATCTAAAGAGAATTGATCTAAGCTAATTAATCCCCCCCTCTCAGTCCTATGATGTGTTCAACATCTTTGTATTCTTTCATTTACTTATGTTCCTCCCTAAGTTCCACGAATGGGGCATATTACCTAATTGGTTCCCATCTATGTCCTATTCACACTTTGTTATCTAGGTTTCTTAGGAAAATTTTAGGTTATCTAATTCTTATGTCATTTCATATGATTGTGACACTTTTCACAATATGATGTTGTCATATATTCCACCCTAGATATATGGGCAAGGGTCCTCTTGTACATTGAGTATCCCTATGGATACTATGAATTGTATCCTATTTAATTTTGCAGTGATCCTAGCTACTTTCAAGTCTATTGTGTGACTCTTAAATGGATCAAAGTTGTTACATATGGTGTAACTAATGAGTTTATAATCTTGAAACTAGAGGTATATTTGACATAATTCTCTCTAGATGATTTTTCTTCCACTCATTATTTTATTGCACAATTCAAATTAATTTTGACCCAATTAAAAGGACATGGATGTGATAAAATTGATAAGAAAATTTCCTTCTTGTTTGTATAAAAATTAAAGGATCCATTTAAGGTGTTTTCATATATTTTATTATGGACATCTTGGGAAAAGAATTCAAGATTGCCAACTTTCATTTAATTTACAAATATTTTACTAGATATCAATCTAGGTTAATTTAGATTGATGTGCACTTCCTAGCTTTAAGAGCCAAAGCTTAATGCCTCAATCTTTCAAGGGTGGAGATAAGTGTAAGAGAAAAGATTGAGATTTGATGCCATGTAGATTATTGAACTTTATTGTTATACCCCACTCTGATATTACTTATTTAATACTACTTTGTTTAATTAAAATAATTTAACAAATGAATATGTTCAAAATATATTTTTCTTGAATAGATTATGATGAATGAATGTGCAATCATTGTGATATATTTATTATTTGAAGATGATAATTTATGATTCATTTATGTATTTTGATAACAGTTGACTACTATTGTGATGTACTAAGTTGGATGCATGAAATTATCAAACCTTCGAAAGGGAGGAAGAGTATCACTCAAGACAAGAACTTAGTTTGGTAATCTTTAATATGTGCCTAATTGAGATATCACAATAAATATCTCCCACATGAGGAAAAAGAAGAGATGATGTATCCCCCCATAATGAAGAAGTTCTAATGTCAAAGGTGAATGCTCGAAGGTGAACACTAAAGATGATCCAAGAGAACAAAAAATGTTTCCCCCCCTTGGGAAGAAAAAAATTCAATGAACAAGGCAAAAGAAACTCCATGAAAGGAGATGAAAGGAATAGTCTCATGATGTGTGTCATGGAAGATTGCTCAAATGTCCACATGTTTGAATCAAAATATGCTAGACCAACTGAAGCAAATCCAAACAACTGTGAAGGTACTTGATAAAAAACTTTGAAGGCATTGATGAAGATGATATAATAGGAATTCTTAAGATTCCATCAAAGAGGATTGGAATGACCTCAAATATGTCCCAAATGTGTGAAAAGTGCATGATGTATCAATGTTGCAATATTTGGAAAGTACTCATCCCATAGAGCAAAAAATAGAAGATGCAATCAACCTGATGAATTGAATCAATGGGGGCATGCATGATCCAATGCCAAGGTCATTAGAAACAATAAAATATGAAGATTGAGATGGTATCTCAACGTGAGAAGTGAAAAATTAGAGATAAGAATTTGATCCATTAGGACATGAAATACTTGTGATATACTCAATAATCTCAAAATTACCATGATCATAGGGTATGTAATCTACATGTGCAATAGGAACGAGATAATTTGTTGGAAGATCCCCTAAAAAAGGAGAGATATGAGGGTCTCTATAGATTTTCCAAAGGTGAGTCCAAAGTGTGTAGGAACAATCAATGTCCAATAAAGAATGCATAGTGTCATCATAAACACTAGAACCAATCACTCTTACAACATGATAATTAATGATCCTCCAAGCATGCCTACCCCTCACTGAGGCTGGTTGAGGGATGAGTCTATATAGATAAGTAAAAAACTAAATTCACCTAAGATGTGTCAAGATGCCCTTTTGCCAAGACAAATGATTGCCTTTGGCCAAGCTAATAGCAAAAGGATGAACAAAAAACCATGGTACATGTTGTCACAAAAGTTTGCACCCTCGTTGAACACTAATGCTCAAAAAACTTGTGAAACATGGAATCAAACTCCAAGTGTGGGATCTTACACATGTGAGGTTAAATCCCTAGAGAAGGTCAACTTCTCTTCCTATCAAGGTGTAGTGTTGGACCAACCCAACACGTGTAAATCCTATTTTGTTGAATTACAGAGGAAAAGGGAGAAAGAGATGCAGAAAGGGAAAAGAGGAGATACACTAAGATTGAAGTGGTCTTCCCTTGTCTATGACTACACAATACATCAATAAAAATCCTCCCAAAATACAAAGATTTCTTTCCTAATTGATTCCCAAAGACACAAATGAAGATTAGGATTCATAAGATGTTGATAGGAAAAGATAGATTTTGCACAAAGAGTTTGAAACAAAGAAAGCAGGTAAAATGAAAGATTTTATCAATGCAAAGGTAAGGCAACAATTAAAAATATATAAGAACATAAATTCTATATCAAAATTGAAGGGAGAAGAACCTTAAGAATATGTTATAGAATTACCTTTATAAATCAGACATAACTAAGATAGAACATTGGGTTAAGAAACACAAAAGACTAGTTTTAGGTTACAAAGAAAAGGAAATCAGATCTGATTTGATTGTTGCATATATGAAAATGTTACCAGCAGAACTATGAAAGAACAACAATCCTCAAAAATCAAGAAGGCCCCTACATTGGATGGCATCTGATGTCCTCTATCAAACCAAAAAGGTATTCTATGTGCCATAAATGGGAATCAATGGTCTTGTAAAATGTCTGCAGAGGTTAGAAAGAGTAATGGCGATCATTCTGCACCAACTGGGGGTGGTTGGAACACAATTTGATCAGATTTGGCATATTGACAAGACTTGCATTCAATTTCAACCCAAAAGGTCAACAACCACCATGACGCCATTTAAAATCCAATGTTCATCTTCAAATTTGAATCTCAGCCTCTGGATCTTCCCTTCACACAAAATCAAATGGTTGAGATGCACCTAGAAGACCCCCAAAAAGACCCTTAATGATCAAATAGAACACAGTTGTTGATCTTGCCCTTAAGAGAAATCAAACAGTTTTTCTCTATGTGTGAAAATATGTCAGCCCCACCATCTGACTAAGCCCATCAAACATTAACTAAACTAGACACATGGGAGGATCTCATAGGATCACAGGCTAGGCAAAAATAGTTGCATAGAAGTCACATAGATGCGACTTAACATTCACTTTAACCATTAGCCACCCATCACAAGATCATGACTTGAGATAACACCTATTCTTGACTACCACAATGATGCATCCTAGAATCCATGGTAACTATTTGAAGTCCATCACAACATTGTAGGGTAACAAGAAGTTAACCCTGAGGACTACGAACCCTGTGACCAACAACTAACGAACACCCTTAGCCGCCATCATAACATTGCAGGGGCAAGCGGAAGTGACTACCAACAGCTATGAACCATGTGATCAATGAAATTTCGCTTGCTGGTAGCAAGTAAGATAGGGTTGGTTTGAGGATGAATAAAAAGGGGTTTAGTCGATGAGTTTAAGTGAAATGATTGCATGTGCCAGTCAATGAACAAATAGAACAAGGCTAGAAAAGGCTAAGGCAAAAAATGTAAGGAAAGCCATGCGCGGAAAACGCTCTCCTATCGTCAATTCTAAGGGGATTAGCAAGCAATGAAGTATTTCAATTTCAGTTTGTAGTACATTAAAATAAACATAAATAGAAGATTTAGATGAACCAGACAGAATAGCACCAAAGAGAGACACCAGATATACGTGGAAAAACCCTTACAAGTAAAAAACCCACCACCAAAGAGAGATCACTTTATTTAGTAAACAACACGATTACAGTAAAGTTATCAGATCCTCTTTTTCGGACTCTGATCTCATAACTCTATTCTCACCACATCATGTAGAACATTCAAGACTACAAACATGCAAGACTACAACAATGTAGCCTCTCTGCATCCCTTTGTAGTCACTTTGTTATGCTCTGATCAACACAGACCTATCGCTTCACTCTGCTTTTTTGAACCGTCATTCAACCCTTTCTCTACTTGACCAACTCTAAATTATGCAATAACCTCCCATAGAATACAACAATGATCACTCTGATCCTCTGATTGCAAACATGCCATTTGTTGAATCAGATCATTACATTCTTGTCAGTTAGAATAACAACTTCAGAGTGTAACCATCGAGCGACTGCCAGTCAGTTCATGAACTCATGGAAACCAATTATCCCACATTCATCAGGAAATCAAGTCAGTTCATATTCAAGTACCTCAGCATAAACATTCTGAGTGTCTGCCTACTTATCTTTTGGACTTCGGTCTAGGTAGCCATCCGCAGTCAGATATTTCTTCATCGGCCATCGGAAAGACTCCAAACGAGTTACTCTGATCTCCTGATGACCCAGAGATGATCCCATTAGGACATCGACAAAACCTTCTTGCTGTCTCCCTGATCCCCGATCACTCTGAGGATGTCTACACCAAACCATTGGGTCATTGACCAAACTATGAACAAGTAATCCCGATCCCTGATACAACAGTAGATGGCTTCATCAGCCCATCGAAACCAGCACTCAGAAGTTACCCTGATCCCCAATCAGCAATAAATGACTTCATCAGACTTCAGTGTAAATTTCATCTAGTCAACCTGATCGCCAAAGGTGACCTCATCGGGTATCGGTGTAGCAAACAACTAGTTCTCCCGATCTCCGATGATGCCCCAATCATCGAAGACAATTCCATTGGGTCATCAACAAGACAACCAAATAGCTACCCCGATCATCCGATCTTCCTTGATCTCTTTTTGCGCTCAACCACATGGCACCCCCTGATTGGCTCTGGGGTCCCTGCCTTGCCACCTTAGCATGACCTCAGTAAGCGCTCAGAATGAAGCTCTTCTTTGTTGGGCCCCACCTTGGTCACCAAGTCGCAGAGAATAAACTTCCTGCATCTTGCCATAGCAGTATAGCGACAATCGTTCGATCATCTCAAACTCACTCACCTATTAACCGATCATAGGAAGAAGGTTCCATTGACCAGACTTCAACATGGCTTCTCTGATAGCCAATAGAACTCCAATAACCCAAGGTGGATCCATCGGTTATCATCACAACTCCCATCCATGCCTCCTGATAGCCGAAGTTACCCTGATGACTGTAGTTGACTTTGTCGGGTCATCGAGATGACTTATAAACAACTATTTTGATATGCGAAGTATTCCAACCGGAAGATAGATAACACATCGGGACTTCGGTGTAGCGAATGACAACCACTTTGAGAAGTCGAGTTCATCAGCCAAGGTTACTTTGATAGGAAGAGTCTACGGCCAAGCACAACCCGATACCTTCCCGCAAGTTGTTCCATTGGGGTAAGCTACTCCGATCAACTCGAACACTAGTCGGGATAAATCAAGGCATATTTCCAACAATATCCCACTTGCCAAGGAATTCAGTGGACCTATCTACCATGTCAAACACTTACAAACTCAACTGAGAACCATGTACTCAAAAGCCCATCAATGTTGATATACCACTCGATCATAAACCATCATAAAATATAGTTTACTTTGTGCACCACTGAGATACATGCAGAGAAGTCTCATCTCATTCATTTATACTCCCACCTTCTATCATGCCACTACCACTAGACACACATAGAAGCTATCTATTGAGAAAAACATAACTTTGACTCCAAGAACACAAACCTCATGACCCCAAGGCTACTCAAATGTACCAACATTTGTTACAAACATAGCTAGAATAACACCCACAACAAGTGCTAGTACATCCAACTATACATACCTTCATGGTATAACAAGATGAATTTGAAATCATCAACATATACAACCTGTTACTCACAGTCTCAAACTTCGAGTGCAATGAAAGTCACATACACACCAAGAAGCTCCCATTGCATAGGTAATGTCAGAATTGAAAAAGATCCTTTTGTTAACATTACATAGAAGTAAATAAAACCTTTGTACCAAGACCATTCACAATACTAACTGTAAACAAAGAACTTGCAAACAAGTCTTCACAACACCCTGTATCATACCCTTTCTTCACCTCTGAATGCTAACTGTGTTATCATAGATAAATGCCTTTCAGTTGAACCTATTACTCATTCCAACTTAGCACCATCTCTGTTTCCATGTATCCATGAGCACCTGTAGCTGATCAACCCATGCCAAAACTGCAAATGCATGACCACATTATCATGAAGTATAAAACAAAAGATCAGGGTAATTAAAACATAAAAGACAGAACCAAGATCCTTGTCAAAAGTACAACTACAGAAATAGGAACTAAAGACATGACATACATGATCTAAAACATCTCTTTCAAAGAGATTACATGCTCTGTATGAACATAAACACATTATGTCAAAACTCTAAATGCATCTCAAGAGTATATCTTGACATAAAAACATCCTAACTAAGGATGAAAACATCTCTACCAAAGACCCCTTATGAATCCTCAAGATATCAACATCTCCAGTTACATGAAGAACATTCACCAATACATGATGAATTTGCATCACTACCAAAGACCCATGATACCTAGTCTCACATGGCATCGCCCACCAGATGTTTGACTTACCAAAGCAGCTCAGAAGGAATCTCCATCCTCATTATGTGAGGACCTAGAATCTAAAGAACTCTTATTTTATTTCTTCTTCTTCTTCACTTTGCAATCCTTCCAAATGTGACCAACCTACCCACAGTTCCAACACTTTGCTTTGGACTTCTTTCTAGGAGCATAAATTTCCTCTGATTTGGATTTAGACTTCTTGTCCTCTGTCTTGCCACAAACAACAAGGGCCTCCTTGACCATCTTAGAAGATTTCTTTTGTGTTTCTTCTGATAGCAATGAGGCAACCACTTCTTCCATCTTGAAAGTGGTTGTTGTACTCCCAATGGCCATTACCAGAAGATCCCATGTGTCAGGCAGAGAACACAATAGAAGCATACATCGATCCTCGTCATCAATCTTGACTCCCATGGAAGTTAGTTGAGCAACCATAATATTGAAAACATTCAAATGATCTGCAACAGATGTACCCTCATCCATCTTCAAGGAATACAACTTCTTCCTCAGGAACAACTTGTTTACTAGACTTCCCCTGATAAATATCTCCAAGTTTCTTCCATAGAAGATATGCAGTCATTTCCTCATTAATGTTTAACAGAACAGAGTTTACCAGATAGAGTCTGATCAATCCTATGGCTTTTGTATGTGTGAGATCCCAGTCTTCTTTCTTCATGCTTGAAGGTTTTTGTCCAAACATAGCAACCCACAGATCTCGATCGACTAACAAATCTTCCATCTTGAGTTTCCACAACTCAAAGTTTGAACCATTGAACTTCTCAATCTCCACTCATCGAGAAATGAGTGCCATCTCAATCTGCAAACAAGATACTCTACCAGACTCCCACTGAAAACATAATTGACACAAAGAACCAACCCTACCCAACAAGGATAACACAACTAAATGGCTCTAATACCACTTGTAAGGAAAGCCATGCGTGGAAAACACTCTCCTATCATCAATTCTAGGGGGATTAGCAAACAAGAAAGTATTTCAATTTTAGTTTGCAGTACATTAAAATAAACACAGATAGAAGATTAAGATGAACCAAATAGAATAGCACCAGAGAGAGACACCAAATATACATGGGAAACCCTTATGAGTAAAAAACCCACCACCAAAGAGAGATTACTTTATTCAGTAAACAACATGATTACAATAAAGTTATTAGATCCTCTTTTTTGGACTCTGATCTCAGAAATATGTTCTCACCACATCATGCAGAACATTCAAGACTACAAACATGCAAGACTTTAACAACGTAGCCTCTTTGCATCCCTTTGTAGTCACTCTATTATGCTCTAATCAGCACAAACCTATCACTTCACTCTTCTCTGCTTAATCGTCATTCAACCCTTTCTCTACTTGACCACGCTCTGAATTATACAATAACCCCCCACATAATACAACAATGATCACTTTGATCCTTTGATTGCAAACATGCCATTTGTTGAATCAAATCATTACATTCTTGTCAGTTAGAATAACAACTTTGGAGTGTAACCATCGAGCGACTGCTAGTCGGTTCATGAACTCATGGAAACCAATTATCCCACATTCATCTGGAAGTCGGGTCGGTTTGTATTCAAGTACCCCGACAGAAACATTCTGAGTGTCTGCCTACTTATCTTTTGGACTTCAGTCCGGGCAGCCATCCGCAGTCAGATATTTCCCCATCGGCCATCGGAAAGACTCCAAACGAGTTACTCCAATCTCCCGATGACCCAGAGATGATCCCATCGGGACATCGACAAAACCTTCCTGCTGTCTCCCCGATCCCCGATCACTCTGAGGATGTCTACACCAAACCATCAGGTCATTGACCAAACTATGAACAAGTAATCCCGATCCCTGATACAATAGTAGACGACTTCATCTGCCCATCAAAACCAGCACTCAAAAGTTACCCTGATCCGCGATCAGTAGTAAATGACTTCATCGGACTTCGACATAACTTTCATCTAGTCAACTCGATTGCTGAAGGTGACCTCATCGGGTATCGATGTAGCAAACAACCAGTTTTCCCAATTTTTGATGATACCCTGATCACCGAAGGCAATTCCATCGGGTCACTGGCAAGACAACCAAATAGCTACCCCGATCATCTCATCTTTCTTGATCTCTTTCTGCACTCCACCATGTGGCACCCCCTGATTGGCTCCGGGGTCCCTGCCCTGCCACCTTAGCATGGCCTCACTAATTGCCAAGAATGAAGTTCTTTTTTGTCGGGCCCCACCTTGGTTGCCAAGTCATGGAGGATAAACTTCATGCATCTTTCCATAGTGGTATAGCAACAATCGTCCGATCATCCCAGACTTGCTCACCTGTTAACCGATCATAGGAAGAAGGTTCCATCGGCCAGACTTCAACATGGCTTCTTTGATAGCTAATAGCACTTCGATGACCCAAGGTGGATCCATTGGTTATTGACACAACTCCCATCCAGTCCTCTCGATAGCCAAAGTTACCCCGATGGCTGAAGTCAACTTCGTCAGGTCATCGGGATGACTTATAAACAACTATTCTAATATGCAAAGCATTCCAATCATAAGACATCTAACACATCGAGACTTCGTGTAGCGAATGACAACCACTCCGAGAAGTCAAGGTCATCGGCCAAGGTTACTTAGATAGGAAAAGTCCATCGAGCAAGCACAACCCAATACCTTCCCACAAGCTGTTCCATCGAGGTAAGTTACCCCGATCAACTCGAATACTAGTCAAGAGAAATCAAGGCATATTTCCAACAAAAAATGCCTTAAGGGTTTAGGTTTAGGCCTTAGGAAAAAAAATTAGGGTTTTAGCCATTGATGATTTCTCAAATCGTCTGTTTGCATGGCTAAGGGTGACATAAAAATATCAAGAATACCTCCTCAAATGAAATTACTAGACCCCCAAAACCTCAACAGATATAAATCATATCAGATAAATCCCTCACACAATTAGATCTTTTCCAAGTGCCAAAACATCCAAGTAATCAACTAGATAGTAAAATCACAAGAATTGTGAAAATGAAGATCTGAATTTGCAAGCTTGGTACAAAAAAATGGAGTAGAATCTATAAAAAAGATCAACACAATTAGATTAGTACCATAACTTATTTTCCGATGATATCTTGTGTATAAAATTTTGAGCTCATATGGTTAAGTTATGGCCAAAAACCCACACATAGGTCAAAATGTAAAGAGGGCTTAAAGGGTTTCCAAAAAATGGAATATTTCCAAAATTTTCCTTATTTCCCCCAAAAAGTGAGCCTACTAAATTCTAAAAACATTCCCCTTGCCAACTTTAGGGGGCCTATTAAATTTAGTGGTAAGGCTAATTTTAGAGAAACCTGCCAAATTTGAAGTTGACATCACTAAATGGTATAGGTTGCACATGCCCTGCATGTGCAGGTGGTACAAATTGTACCTTTGCTATAAAAGTTTTGATTTGACCAAAAAAAATTTTAAAGGATTTATTCTAATATTTTTTTAAATTGCAAATTTCTTGTGTAATTTTCTTGACTTGTGTTGGTGATGGTATGACAACTTTCTATAGATTTATGACTATACGTATTTGTGAGACTATACAAATTTTGTGCTCTATAAAGCAAGCCCTAGAAAAAAAATTGCCCAAATTTTACCAATGATGGATTTTGATGAAGTGAGAGGAAAATTTAGGGTTTATGGGCCTTGTGGGTGTGATGGTGAGGTTGATTTCACCCCAAAGTGCCTATATTTTTTCCAACCCCCAAATTTTGCCTCAATTTTCATGCCCTCAGCCAAATTGACCCAAAACTTTAACTACTTAAATTTTGATAAAATGACAGTCGATCTATAGGTTTTGAGATTCTCTAAATGCAATGGAAACCTTTGTTTGATACCAAAGTACACAAAAACTCTCTCAAGCCTATATCCCTCAATAATATTGATAGAAACTTAGTAGATCTGCTTTGATACTATAGCATCATAAATTGCACACCCCCTTTTTTTGGGTTGTCTAATTCCACTCTTAGGTTAACTCCTGCCTTAGTGTGTCCTATTGCATCTTGCATTTATAGGAATTTTTTAGGCATTTAATTATTAATTTTAGTAAATCTAAAGTCCCCTCTCATCAATTCACATATCATACAACTGGGCCCTTAACCCTAGGTGCGCCCCTTTTTATTTTATTTTAAATTAATCTTAATAATGTCCTAATTTCAATCTTCAAGGTGCAATTTTGCATATCTACACATCTTGGACTAACCTACCATGTTGTATTTAATTTTATAATCATGATATCTCGCATCCCTAGAAAATCAGAAAAAAGTTGACCAGACGAAGTAGTATAGTACCTTGTCCCAAACTTTTTTCCACAAATTTTGGGAGCTTAATTTCGTAGAATTATAATGTTCAAATCCTACTTGGTGTCAATTTTTATTGATTCTAAGTTGGCCTATTGTCAAGTTTAAAAATAGGGTTTCATATATAAAGCCTTTCTTCTCTCATTTGAGGATCTGAATCTAGCAATTTAAAAGGAAATCTTTCTGAAGTGAAAGAGCGACTTTGTGTGAAGTATAAAATCAGCCAATTCATCCATCAATCAAGTCTTCATCAATATTTTCATCAATTATAGAAGCTTTAGGAGATATTGAAGAATAATAATGAAATCATCAGCTGTTTATTGGATTGTACCTCTTCCTTAGGATTTGGTATGATTCCATGTTATTTTCATATCTCTATTTGAGTTTCAGATCTAGAATATATTAATTTTCAGATTTTTAAATATTTCTTTAGATCCATATTGTATTTATGATTTGAAGCATTTACATTACACTCATTTTAGGGTTTTTTATCAAAACATAGGGTAGAACTCAAGTTTGCATTTAGCTCATAAGAATCTTACAAACACATGAGATTCTAGGGCACACACTTTTCAATACAATATCGACTATTTGTGAAGGTGGAAATCACTAAAAAAAGGGGTTTGACTAAGGAAAAACCCTATATAGCCACAAACACACCATTTTATAGCTTGTAGGTGCAGTTATAGGTTTCCATCAGAGCGACCAATTTCTAGGAATCTCAATTGATAGGCACACACCGAACATCAAAATTTGGACCTCGATCTCAAGCACCAAGGTGCCCCATGCCCTAGTCTTCCAAGACCAGGGTACTCCATGCCCTTCTCCTCCTTAGTCAACCTCATATTTTGTAGGAAGCTCTCAAATAGGATCAGAATTCACCCATCCAGTTTGTTGCTCAACCTAGTCTCTGAGACCAGGGCATCCAGTGTCCTAGGTTGTCAAACGAGCTAAATTTGGTGTCATAGGTGCACATAGGATCCTTATGCTTAGATTCATACTTTCTATCTCTGTTATGTTTCTGTATCACACTGTTATTATTGTTAGCATGAATAGCTTCAGGAATCAACTCTGTTAATTTTTTTTTCTTGATGTTTCAGATCAAACTCCATGATCCATCATTAGGAATAGAAAATCAAAACAAGAGAACAAGAATCAACTATGTTATTATTGTTTCTATACTTGATTTCATTCATCTTGCTAGCTTAGCTTTACATTCTTCTAATTTAGCACATTACCTTTTATATAAACAAAGGAATAGAAACCCCAAAAGTATCCCTTGACTCTTTCACAAGAATTAGTCAAAGAGGATCACTTCTTTAGGTGCTTTCGTATTCCAATGTTTGATGAAAGTGGGATTAGATCCTAAGACTACCTGATTCCATTTTCACCATTACATTTTAGTGAATCCAACCTTCTTACATTTGCATTTTTTTATTAGATTTTGTTATTGCATGTTTCTTTTATATTAAAAAAAGAAACATCTAAAAAATATTGTTATATGCATTATATGTTTTTAAGTTTTATATACACTTTTCATTTCCAAAGTTAGTGTTTCAATCATGTTGGATCTTTATTTGCAATATTTTCATTTATATGATAATGCATTTTCTTATGATGATTATACTTTTAGTAAGGAAGAACTTGATGAAGCTCTTGATGAGTTTCTTTATCCCAAACCTTCTAAACCAACATTTTGCCAAAGACTAATCAACATAGTTACTATGTCATTTCATAGTGATGATAAAGATAAGTTGGATGATTCTTCTCATGAAGTCACCCCTATCAAATCATCCTCCAAATCTAGTAACATGGTGATTTATGACAATCCTCTTTATGATGATTTCACTCCTTTACAATCCAAACATAAACCATTTAGTAGCCATGATTATGCTATGCTATATTATGTTCTTGATGATTTCATGTCTACTAAAACATCTTCAAACAATCTTCAAACATCTAAAAGATTGATTAACATGATAAATGTTTATGAACATAAATTTCAAACACCTCTTAACAAGCCTCTTTTTGTGTTTCAAGGTGGTAATACTAATGATTCCTTTTGCACTCGATTGTGCAAGAAGGATATTTCACTAAGAGTCCTGAAGAGTGTGCTAAACAGATTACCCGAGAGAGTTATAATTTGGTTGGTCACACATATAATACAAGAAACAATAGGCAACCTAATTCTCCTCTGGTTATTCCTCCTTTACTCCCTCTTTCTCAACCCATTCTTCCACCAACACCTCGTATGTCACAACATCTTGGTATAGAGTATGATCTTATTGAACAACTTAAAGCTACTCCTAACAAGATATCTCTTTGGGATTTAATTCAAACCTCATTTGCACATCATAGAATGTTACAAGATGATTTAAAGACTCTAGATGTCCAGTCATAATGTGGCTTCTTTGATTGAATCCATGATAACATATAAAGCTCAAATTATGTACACACAAGATGAGTTACCATCTCAAGAGATTTAACATCAATATGACCCTCTTATGATTGTTTTCCTTATTAATGGTAATCCTATAAGATGAACCCTTGCGGACAATGGCTCTAGCCTTACTATTTATAGCATTGATCTATTGCATAACATAAATGTGCATACTTCTCTTATCAAACCAAATTCTCTTTCTATTTGTAGCTTTGCCAATTGTGCTAGAACTTCTTTAGTTATTATAACCTTTCCTATTAAGGTGGGACCGGTTAATTTACCTACACCTATTCATGTCATGCTCAATACTCTTACCTACAGTCTTTGGTTAAGATGATCATGGATGCATTGTATGCAAGTTGTTCCTTCTACCCTTCATAGACAAGCTAAATTAATTTATAACAACAAGATGTATCATCTATTGTAGATGTGATGGTGATGTTGTTGAGTGGTTGTCATTGATTCTCTTCGCATTGGTAATCTGGAATATGTGTCCTTGGAATCTTTGGTGCTCTAGAAGATGTGTTTCAACATAGATGATGTGTTGGTGAAATGGATATTTTTGGTTATCGGATATGGTGTTGATCGATGGTATTTAGGTGTATCTTGGTTCCATTCTTATTTTTGTTGTTTTAGGTATTAATGTTTGGGTCTGGATTACGTCTGGAATTTGAGGATGTGCAATAGCTTATGGTGTAGCGTGTGTATCATTTTTTGGGTCCATAATTTGTAATGATTGCAATGTGTTGATTTGGTTGTTGATTTGTGTTGTGGTATAGTCTAATTCTCATTCCTTCCCACGAGCAAAATGTTTAGTGTTGACCTATTTTAGATCTTTGTCTTGGCCAACTTGGAAGATTATGCTTTTTAGAAGATAGTATATATATGAGGATAATCTTAATGTGTTAGACATAGAGAAAAGTAAGACATTATTATTGAAGATATGCAAGATCGGAAAGGAAAGATCTAACTGTTGGTAATGTGTGAAAGTGTGTTGGTTTTGAGGCACCGAAAGCAGAACAATTTTGCAAATTATATTTTAGTGGTTGATTCTTTCTTGCTTTCTCTCTTTCTTTGGCAATGAACCCACCTATAGTGATCATTCTGGTAGTGAGCCACCCTTTGTAAAAATCACCTTAACCGATATTTCATATTGAGAACTAACATTCTCTGTGGTTTTTCCCTTCTTGGTTTTCCACGTCATATTTGGTGTTCATTTTCTGGTCTATTTTAAGTTCATGTTCTCATGCTATAACTTTGTTAATTATTTTTTTTGGTTTGTATCTGGATGTGAAAAGAATAAAATAGATTATTTTAAGTTATCAACTGATTCATCCCCCCTCTCAGTTTCCTAGATATTCAACAATTGGTATCAGAGCTTTGGTTCCTTGGAGAAGAGCTTAACTGCTTGAGGTAGATCCTGATCTGATGGAACATAAATTGACTATTCCTATATTTGAAGGATCCAACTATAGTTTATAGAAAGTTAATATGAGAGGCTACCTGATCTCTTTGGGATACAACACTTAGAAAGTAGTGGAAACTAAGTATGTTCAATCAGAAAATGGTCTTACCACTCTGGATGAGATTCAAGATTATGAAGAGAATGAAAAAGATGCAAGGTATTCTACCTTTAGTGCTTTATCTAAGATTGAATTGACAAAGGTTACTTCATAACAATGGTGTAGTAGAAAGGATGAACTAAACAATTCAAGGGGCAACTAGAACAATGAACAAAGGAGTAGAACTTCCAGAACTCTACTCCAAGAGAGAAGCAATTCATACTGCAGTCTACACTCTTAACCTAATTCTATACCAAAAAAGACATGGAAAGAGATCTTATGAGCTATGGCATGGTAGAACTCCGATAATGAAATACTTTAAGGTATTTGGAAGCAAGTGCTACATCCCAAGAGATGAGGATAATCTTGAAAAATTTGACAGTAGAGATGATGAAGGAAAATTTCTAAGATATTCTACAAGGAGCAAGGCATACTGGTGTTACAACAAAATGCTGAACAAAATTATTGAAAGTGCAAATGTGAAGGTTGATGAAGATGCCTCTAAAGAGTCTAACAAATTGGCAGGATATGAGTTTGATGAATCGACTGACAAAAAAAGGTAAGAGAAGATTAGAGAAGGAGAAGAAGAAAAGGAAGCTCAGGAGGCTCCGACATCTACATCCAAAACCCCAAGATATGTTCAAAAGAATCACTTAGTGGATTAGATTATTGGAGATAAGAACAAAGGTATCATCACAATAAGCAAAACAACTCAAGAACAAGTTGTGTTATGTTTACTTTCAAAGATTGAACTGAAAATAGTAGAAGAAGCTTGCAATGATTAGAATTGGATGAAGGAAATGAAAGAAGAGCTGGAGAATGAGAATAATCAGAAATGGGAATTAGTTAACAAATCAATAGATAAGAATGTGATAGGAATGAAGTGGGTATTCTAGAACATGTTGGATGAAGATGGAAAGTTTGTGAGAAATAAAGCAAGGTTGGTTTGCAAAGGTTATAGTCAGATTGAAGGCATTGATTTTGAGGAGACATATGCCTCGGTTGCTCGGATGGAAGCAATCAGAATGTTTTTGGCTTTTGTAGCTTGTAAGGGCTTCAAAGTTTATCAGATGGATGTGAAATCAACATTTTTGAATGGAGAGTTGAAAGAAGAAGTTTGCATTGAACAACTAGAAGGATTCCAATGCAAAGACAAGAAACAAACTAGGTGATAACGTTCTCTCACCCACAACTACTATGTCCAAATCAAGTTGTTTCATTTGTTCAAGGTTTCAAACAACACATCTACCAATTTCTCAACTCACACAATAATTTGTGTGACCAGATCCATAAAGGATTAGTATCTTACGGTACTGGTGGGATGGAAACACTCAACCATTGTATGAATGGTAGACAATATTTTGGTACTGGTGGGATGGAAACCTATTTTATTTTGTCTATTGGTGGTTCAACAAAATCAAAACATCCATAAGATCTGACTGTCAAATGTGTTACGGGGTACTTGTCTCATAGCTATCCTATTTGTCTAGTAGCCCTACCGATTGAGTTCTCCATACACTGTTGGCAATATAGCATTATAACAGACAATGAAAGATTGTTGGCATTTCAATAAGGATATTGAGAAGGTTGTTGATGATTATGGATATAACTGATTAAGGATGTTTATTGTCTTGATATTATTATTTTGTCATTGATGTCAAGAAATTGATTTTCTAATTCAGTATGATGTTGCCATATCTTGAGAAGTATGATTTAAAGAATATAAAGATGTTGGTAAAAGAAATAGGAAAGATTATGATGGATAAGAGGATGAATAAGGTATTCAATGGGCAACTATTACCGAGTCAGACAATGAGGAGATCATGATGTTTATATTATTTTAACATCATACATATGTTGTAAATTGTAAGGTTAATACTATACTATGCTATCAAGCAAAGAACCTAGTCGGTAAACCCTAAGGGACCTAGTCAGTAAACCCTAAGGTTATCACTATCAGTTAATGAAGGCAGAATTTCTACCGAGTAAAGTTTAGTATTTATCGAGTTGTAACCGAGTTGTAACCGAGCTGTAACATAATGCATTAAATGTTTACATGCATTATTTAATGAAGGAAACTAATGAGCTGGAACTGATTAAATGATTGGTATGCCGTAAATATAGTTTATTAATGAATATATGGCAAAGGAAAGTCGGCATGAAGATCTACAGTTCAGATTGAACCGCAATACCCTAGCACAAGTTCTAAGAAATATATGCAAGTTCCTAGGTGAGGTAAAACGTTTTCAGATCGAAAGATGCATTGAACCTGGACAAGATTGAAGATCTAATGACTATGATTGATCATGGGAAATGTGATCAAGGAGATTAAGCTGTTAGCTAATTGTTTATAAATAGGAAATTGTTGATAAATAATGTATGCGAGCAAGTGTATGCACAGGGATGCTACATGGTGATTACCAAGCACAAAAGCTTGAAGACCTGTTTGAATAACAGAGTATAGAAGCCCAACAGATGGACAAGGTTAGTTCTATGTCTAGATTGTATTGAACAAATAAGAATCTACTTTAGCATTTTAGATGTGAAGTTGTAGATAGATTTTATTACTGTTATTTTGTGAAAGTGATAGAAAATCTCTTAACCGAGTGGACTTAACAGTCTTATTTGTAAAACCCTCTAGCAAGGTGACATTCTGATTGAGTGTTTGAAATCCTTTAACAAGGTCACTTCTAACAGGGTGAAGATCCTAATAGATCTGAGGGAAATCCCTTAACCGGGTCACATCTAGCAATGTGTTTGTAATCTTTAACAAGATTTTCTTTTAACTGAGCATACTCTAGAAGAGTATATTTCTTAGTGGGTCCAAAATCCCACAGTGGTTTTTCCCTATTTGGGTTTCCATGTTAAATCTGGTGTTATGAGGTTTATGATGTTTATATATTTTTGAGTTTGCATGTTTAACAGTTTTGGTTATATTACTGAAGTATATGTTACCGAGGTTGAATCCAATGTTTTTATAGAAGATTAAGTTTGTATGATTCACCCCCCCCTCTCATCTTGTTGGCTATTGGATCTGTACTTACATTTAGTATCAGAACTATCAATTGGTATCAGAGAATTGGACTCTAGAAGAAAAGTTTAAAGGCACTTGAGTTAAAGATCCAAAGATGTATAAGAGGGATGCAGCGAAACTGAACAAGTCAAGTTTCTCTACATGGCAGAAAAGGATGAAGCTCCATCTATCAGGAGTTGGAGAATATGTTGTATACTATCTAGAGAATGATTTTGTTACACCGAGCGCCTATCCATTAACTATGGAGGAGATAAAGGCAAAGAAAGAACATATTCAAGCAATGATTGAAATAACATCTGCATTGACCGATTCAGAGTTTAATGATCTAGAAGGCTGCAATGATGCAAAGGCAATGTGGGATAAGCTCATATATGTGTATGGAGGAGATGAACATGTTCAAAGAGAAAAAGTAGATAGTTTAAGAGGACAACTTGAATCTATGAGGATGAATGAAGGTGAGAACATAACTCAATACAGTACAAGACTAAAGGAGATTGTCAATCAAACCAAAGGAGTAGGTGAAATTATTGAAGAAAAGGATATAACAAGTAATTTGTTAAGAACCCTTCTACCAGCTTATGCAATCCGAGTCTCTGCAATCAATGGATTGAGGTCTGTACCTAATATGCCAGTTTCTCTAGATGCTACTATTGGTAAGCTACATGCATTTGAGTTAAGTAACTTTGATAATAGTGGATCTTCGGTAAACAAAGTTGAATCTGCATTTAGTTCTTTTCATCTGAATGAATCTAATGATTACAATGAAAGAAAGTATAAGTACTCTGAAGGAGATCATAGTGGAGCAAGTGAAATATTTCAGAAGAACATGGAGGAGGTACACAAACTATATGAAGAAATCAGAAAGCAAGAAGAGTTTGAAGCACTATTGGCCAAAAGGTTATCGAGAGGCAAAGGTAAGTATAAAGGAAAATTACCTTTGAAATGTTTCAATTGTGATAAGATTGGACATATGGCTTCCAACTGTCATGACAAAGAATCTACTGAAAAGAGAGATTACCGAGATGGCAGACAGAAAGATAATCATTACAGAGGACACTGAGACTTCAGAAGAAGAGATAGAAAGACATGCTTAATAGCTAATGAAGAATCTGACGATGATAAATCAGATGAGACTGATACAAAGGAAGTTGTTTATGTGGCTATCAAGGATGGATCAGATGAAGAAAGGTATGAAGAAAAAGCCCTAATATCTCACATAAACACTAATGATTCTTGGATTATAGATAGTGGATGCTCACATCATATGATAGGAGATAAACATAAGTTTTTTATGTTAGAAGATTATGATGGAGGCTATGTTAGATTTGGTAATGATGCACCATGTCCAGTGAGAGGTAAAGGATCCATAACACTTCTTGATAAAGCAAGATGCAATGATGTTTATTGGGTTGAAGGTTTGAAATACAATTTGTTGAGTGTAGCACAACTAAACAACACAAGTTACCGAATAGAATTTCAGAAAGGAATTGTCAAAGTTCATGACAAGAATGGAAAGTTAGCTACTACCGGGACACAAACAAAAGGTAATACATTTCACCTTGACTCAACTCACAATAAGTGTTTGCATGCAAAGATTGATAATACCTGGTTATGGCATAAAAGGTTTTGTCATGTTAATTTTGATAATCTAATCAAGATAAGTAAGAAGCACCGAGTAAGAGGTCTACCAAGTCTTGAAAAACCTGAGAATGCTATGTGTTGAGGATGCCAGATGGGTAAAATGACAAGATCAAGCTTTACAAGTAAGTCCTACACTTCTAAGGGAATTTTAGATCTTGTGCACACTGATCTTTGTGGTCCTATGAAAGTTCAAAGTTATTATGGTGATAAGTATTTCATATTATTTGTGGATGATTATTCAAGGATGATGTCAGTAATGTTTTTAAAAGAAAAATTAGAAGCTTTTCAAATGTTTAAGTGGTACAAGGCTAGAGTTGAAAATGAAACAGGAAGACACCTGAAATGTCTTAGATCAGATAGAGGAGGAGAGTTCACATCTGATGAGTTCAACCTATTTTGCAATGATCATGGTATTAAAAGACAATTCTTTGCACCAAGAACTCCACAGTAGAATGGAATAGCTGAAAGAAGAAACAGATCCATTATGGATTGTGCCAGAACACTAATGATTGAGAAGAAGGTTCCACAAACATTTTGGAGAGAAGCAATAAGCACAGCTATTTACACCTTGAACCGAGTTCAATTGAAGAAAGGCACTTCAAAGACACCTTATGAAATCTGGTATGGCAAGAAACCTAATGTAAGTTATTTTAAGATCTTTGGAAGCAAATGCTATGTTCACAAAGATGATGGAAATGGCAAGTTTGATCAGAAGAGTGAAGAAGGAACATTTCTAGGTTATTCTTCTAGAAGCAAAGCATTTAAATGTCCGATCAAATCATCTAACAAAATAGTAGAAAGTGCAAATGTGAAAATTGATGAATTTGCAGAAAGAAATGATGAAGGAAATTCCAAGGAACCAGAAGACTATGATAAATTTGTCTATGTTCAACCGACAAGTCTTATCGAGAAGACTGTTGAGGAAAATGAAGAGAATATCCAGTTATAGAGTGATGAAGAAGATCACACAGAGCCTACCAAGCTTGTATTAGCCAAGTATGTCAGAAGACATCATGCACCAAGTCAGATTATAGGAGATAAGGATGATCCAATGATGACAAGGAACAAATTGAGACATAACACATGTCTGATATCTGAATTTGAACCGAGAATAGTGAAAGAGGCATTTAAGAGTGAAGATTGGATAAATGCTATGACAGAAGAGATTGATCAAATCAAGAAGAATGACACATGGACACTAATCCCAAGATAGAAGGACAAAAATGTAATTGGTACAAAGTGGATTTTTAGAAACAAGCTAAATGAAAAAGGAGAGGTCATTCGAAACAAAGCAAGACTAGTTTGCAAAGGTTATGCTCAAGAAGAAGGAATTGATTATGGTGAAACTTTTGCACCTGTTTCTAGACTTGAAGGAGTAAGAACATTGTTGGCATATGCTGCTTTCAAAAATTTCAAGGTATATCAAATGGATGTCAAATCTACATTTCTGAATGGAATATTAGAAGAAGAAGTTTTTATTGAACAACCTGAAGGATTTGTTGAAGACAATAATAAAGATCAGGTATGTAAATTGAACAAAGCTTTATATGGTTTGAAACAAGCACCTAGAGCATGGTATGAAAGATTGCACTCTTATTTGATTAAGATTGGTTTTATAAGGACAAGTGAGAACAACAATATGTACATGAAGAATGATGAAAATGGAATACTGATCTCAGCCATATTTGTTGATGTTATTATATTTTGTGGAAATGACTCTTTACGCAAGAACTTTGGAAATGAAATGAGCAAAGAATTTGAGATGTCATTAATCAATGAGATAAAGTATTTTATAGGTTTACAAATACTACAAATGAAAAATGAGATTTTCATTACTCAATCCAAGTACATAAAGGAAATCTTGAAGAAATTTGGAATGGAGGATTCAAAACTAGTAAGTACTCCTATGACTACCAACTATAAATTATCAAAGAATGATGAATTTGCATCTGTTGATGAGACACTTTACCGATCCATGATTGGAAAACTTCAATATGTTGTTCACATCAGACTAGACATAACACATGTAGTAGGTATAGTTGCAAGATTCTCTATAGATCCTAAGGAAACACACATGACAGCAATCAAAATAATTTTTAGATACTTGAAAGGCATTGAGGATTATGGCTTAGTATATCAGAAAGGAAATGATTTTGATTTAAAAGTATATGTTGATGCTAATTGGGCAGGCAACATTGATGACAGAAAAAGAACAAGTGGAGGAGCTTTCTTTTTAGGAGAAAGACTAGTGAGTTGGCTTAGCAAGAAACAAGGATGTGTTTCACAGTCAACAACAGAAGTTGAATACGTTGTTGCAGCATTGAAGTGTACCAACATTGCATGGATCAAACAACTATTGGAAGGAATAAATGAGAAAGTTACCAAGCCAGTAACTATATTCTTTGACAATACTAGTGCCATTAACATTTCAAAAAATCCTGTTATGTACTCTAAGACAAAGCACATCTCTATCAAATATCATTATCTTAGAGAAGAAGCTCAAGAGAAGAAAGTGGTGTTGGAGTATGTTAGCACAAAGGAACAAATAGCAGATATCTTCACCAAGCCACTACCAAGGGACACTTTTGAATATCTCAAAAGTAAGTTAGGGGTCCTACCCCTATCTTCTAGTCACTGACCGAGTTCAGTGAAAGCATCAATCCAATGACTCTATCGAATATCTTTTAGGAGTTGATGCAGATTTACACACTTTAGGAGGTTTTCTAAAGGTGTACAGGAAATATTACAGGAAATAATATAGGAATTGAAGACAAAATGCTCTGACCGAGACTGAATTGACACATTACAGCAGGAATTCACTTCATACAAGAAGAAATTATGTTTTAATTCTTTACTTTTTGGCATTGTTGTCAAAGGGGGAGAAGACTAATAAAAAGGGGGAGAAGACTGAAGTTTGGAAAGAAGACTGAGAAAAGAGGAGAAGTCTAATGTATGGGGGAGAGCATTTCAGCATTTCAGAATCACAGCAATCCAAATCTTTTAAGGTCAAATCAATTGGTTTTTCCATCAATGCCAAAGGGGGAGATTGTTGGCAATATAGCATTATAACAGACAATGAAAGATTGTTGGCATTTCAATAAGGATATTGAGAAGGTTGTTGATGATTATGGGTATAACTGATTAAGGATGTTTACTGTCTTGATATTATTATTTTGTCATTGATGTCAAGAAATTGATTTTCTAATTTAGTATGATGTTGCCATATCTTGAGAAGTATGATTTGAAGAATATAAAGATGTCGGTAAAAGACACAGGAAAAATTATGATGGATAAGAGGATGAATAAGGTATTCAATGGGCAACTATTACCGAGTCAGACAATGATGAGATCATGATGTTTAGATTGTTTTAACATCATACATATGTTGTAAATTGTAAGGTTAATACTATACTATGCTATCAAGCAAAGAACCTAGTCGGTAAACCCTAAGGTTATCACTATCAGTTAATGAAGGCAGAATTTCTACCGAGTAAAGTTTAGTATTTATCGAGTTGTAACCGAGCTGTAACAGAATGCATTAAATGTTTACATGCATTATTTAATGAAGGAAACTGATGAGCTGGAACTGATTAAATGATTGGTATGCCGTAAATATAGTTTATTAATGAATATATGGCAAAGGAAAGTCGGCATGAAGATCTACAGTTCAGATTGAACCGCAATACCCTAGCACAAGTTCTAAGAAATATATGCAAGTTCCTAGGTGAGGTAAAACGTTTTCAGATCGAAAGATGCATTGAACCTGGACAAGATTGAAGATCTGATGGCTATGATTGATCATGGGAAAAGTGTTCAAGGAGATTAAGCGGTTAGCTAATTGTTTATAAATAGGAAACTATTGATAAACAATGTATGTGGGCAAGTGTATGCACAGGGATGCTACATAGTGATTACCGAGCACAGAAGCTTGAAGACCTGTTTGAATAACAGAGTATAAAAGCCCAACAGATGGACAAGATTAGTTCTATGTCTAGATTGTATTGAACAAATAAGAATCTACTTTAGCATTTTAGATGTGAAGTTGCAGATAGATTTTATTACTATTATTTTGTGAAAGTGATAGAAAATCTCTTAACCGAGTGGACTTAACAATCTTATTTGTAAAACCCTCTAGCAAGGTGACATTCTGATTGAGTGTTTGAAATCCTTTAACAAGGTCACTTCTAACAAGGTGAAGATCCTAACAGATCTAAGGGAAATCCCTTAATCGGCTCACATCTAGCAATGTGTTTGTAATCTTTAACAGGATTTGCTTTTAACCGAGCATACTCTAGAAGAGTATATTTTTTAGTGGGTCCGAAATCCCACAGTGGTTTTTCCCTATTTGGGTTTCCACGTTAAATTTGGTGTTTTGAGGTTTATGATGTTTATATGCTTTTGAGTTTGTATGTTTAACAATTTTGGTTATATTACTGAAGTATATGTTACCGAGGTTGAATCTGATATTTTTATAGAAGATTAAGTTTGTATGATTCACCCCCCCCCCCTCTCATCTTGTTGGCTATTGGATCCGTACTTACATTTAGTATCAAAACTATCAATCAACTGCATAAACTTTAAAAGTAAAAGACAAACTAAGGAAATATTAAGATACCCTTTATCAATTTACACAATTCCCCAAAGGATTAGACCCTAACCCCAATTTTGAAAGGTTTATACCCTTAATGTCCTTCCAGACCTAATTAAGCCAATTAGGTCTAATTTACAAAGTAAGTACCCCTTGAATTAGTCCCCCAACTAAAATAATAGTTCTAAAAGGTGGGTTAAGGTGTCAAACCACAATATCTAAGGTTTCAAGACTTGATCCCATCTCCTTTATCTATTGCAAGTGATTTTAACTTCTTCAGTTCAGGCAGTCACATAGAGATGCCCGCCTAGGGTCAATTCAATCTCCTCGGGCTTGGAGCCTTCCTGAAAACCAACAAAAAAATATTATGGTACAATGACCCCTCTAACATTTTCCCACAATTTTTTTGGTCCTCTGGTGAAAATGTCAGATTAAGGGCATCTTTTCAGTGAAACCCTAGGTGTTGGCAGGGTTTGTGACCAGTCCATATAGGTTTTGATAGATCTCTACAACCCGATTGTTTCAAGACCTAAAACATATTTAAAAAGAAAGGTAAGAGACTTCTCTAACTCATCCAATTGGTTTTAGGAATCCACCAATCCATACAGGTTAGAAATGAACATCAAACACGCAAAATTTCAGGAAACTCCAAGTATATTGTATTGCTCCAAAACTCTAAAACATCACCAATTTCAACAACTTCAACAACAAAAAACTTGGAATTAATCCAAGTGGGCCTAATATAGACTCCCTAATGGTTTCCAACCACTTTTCAAACTTTGGAACCATTGGAGGATTAGTTACCCCTTTTTACAACATTTTGCAATGACAACAAAAGTTGTCAACTTGCAACTTTCAAATTTGGTGACTCCAAGGTGCATTTAGCCTATTCTAAGGATTGGTCTGATGTTTCTAAGAACAATATTTATTGTCTAACTCATGCCTAGACTCCTACTAACTCACATGGTCATTTGTCCATGGTGGCTTATAAAATGCAACCATGACAATGCCTTACATCAATTGGGTCTTATTGACTCACAAACCTATCAACCTACTACATATGATTATTTTCACCTCAAGGGTGGTATTAGACTCTTTTGGTCTTCATTTGTGTCTTTGGGTGTTCCTGCACCAGATTCAAGTTGAAAGATGATCTGAACATTGTTTGCAGATTGAAGAGGTCTTGTATGGATTAAAACAAGCCCCTAGAGATATGTATGGGAGGCTAGATAAGTACTTGTTTGATCAAGGATTTTAGAAGGGTTCGACTAACAATAATTTATATTTCAAAAATTGATTCAGGTAAAATCTTAATTGTTGTAGTGTATGTTGATGATATAATTTTTAGAGGAAATGAATGCATGTGTAGAAAATTTGCTAATGAGATGCAAAATGAATTTGAAATGTCTATGATTGGTGAGTTAAATTTATTTCTTGGATTGCAAGTTAGTTAGAATGACAAAGTAAATTTCATTTCTCGATCTAAATACATCAAGGAATTGTTGAAGAATTTTGGGTTAGAGAAATCTGAACTGATGTGTACACCTATGACCACTGGATGCAAATTGACAAAAGATGATAAGTCCCCTAAAGTAGATGCAAGTTAGAACATATCAATAATTGAAGGACTATTATATTTGAATGCTACTAGACTAGATATCATGTATGCAATATGTTTGACAACAATATTTCAACAAGAACTGAAAGAGTCTCATGTTGTGGCTGTGAAAATAATTTTTAGATATCTAAAGGGAATAGAGGAGTTTGGTTTGTGGTACCCCAGAAGTTCAGATTTTACTCTAACAAATTATACTGATGCAGATTGGGCAAGAAGTGTTGATGATAGGAAAAGTACAAGTGCTAGAGAATTCTTTCTTGGCTCCCAATTAGTGGCTTGGTCAAGTAAGAAGCAAGATTATGTCTCTTTATCTGTGACTGAAGCATAATTTATTGCAACATCTTCATGTTGCACATAGATTCTTTGGATGAAGCAAGATTTGAAGGATATTGGTGTAACATTCAATGAACCCATCTCTATTGTGTGCGATAAGACTAGTGCAATAAACATTTCTATGAATCCTGTAAAATATTCTAGAACAAAGCATATATCCATCTGATATCACTTCTTGAGAGAAAAGGTGTTGGAAAATGAAGTAAAGCTTTAAGAGTATGTACCTACAAAAGAGAAAATTGCACATATCTCCATGAAGCAATTGTGTAGTTTAGATACTTTTGAGTATCTTTGACAGAAGTTAGGGGTATTACTCCTTCCCAACGTTAACTAATATGAATTTAGGTGTGCATTGGTCCAATGAAAAATCTTGCATATTTTTATCTGGACTACTACTTGGGCGCCTTCTCTTAGGGGGAGCAAGAGTAATTTTCTTTGGAGTTATGCTTGCCTTTGTCCTTGATGTCAAAGGGGGAGAGATCTTGAGAGATTCAGATCGCAAATTTATGGTAGAGTTGTGCAGAGAGTGTCTTGTGTTTATTGTTGATGGATGTTGTCATCAATGACAAAGGGGGATATTGTTGCTGATGTGATGGTGATGTTTTTGAGTGGTTGGCATTGATGTTCTTGGAATTGGTGATCCAGAATATGTGTCCTCATAATTTTTGGTGTACTGATAGATGCATTTTAGTATAGATGATGTGTTGCTGGATATTTCTAGTTATTAGATATGGTGTTGATCGATGGTATTCATGTGTATCTTGGTTCCATTCTTATATTTGTTGTTTTAGGTAATGGTGTTTGGGTCTAGATTAAGTCTAAAATTTGAGGATGTGCAACGACTTATGATGTAGCGTGTGTATCACATTTTGGGTCCATAATTTGTAATGATTGTAATGTGTTGAGCTAACCATTGATTTGTGTTGTGGTATGGTCTATTTCTCATTCCTTACCACCATCAAAATGTTTAGTGTTGAACTATTTTAGAATCTTCGTCTTGGCCGACTTGGAAGATTATGCTTCTCAAAAGACAATATATATATGAGGATGATCTAATTGTGTTAGACATAGAAAAAGTGTTTCATTGTTGTTGAAGATATGCAAGATTGGAAAGGAAAGATCTAACTGTTTGTAATGTGTGAAAGTGTGCTAGTTTTGAGGCACCGGAAGTAGTCTAGTTTTGCAAATTGTATTTCAATGGTGGATTATTTCTTTGTTTCTCTCTTTCTTTGACAAAAAGCCTTTTTCAGGGGTAGTGAGCCCACCTACAATGAGCATTCTGGTAATGAACCACCCTTTGTAAAAATCACCTTAACTGGTGTTTCATATTGAGAACTAACATTCTCTGTGGTTTTTCCCTTCTTGGGTTTTCCACGTCATATCTAGTGTTCATTTTGTGATATGTTGTATGTTCATGTTTTCATGTTATATTTTTGTTAATTAATTATATTGGTTCGGATCTAGATGTGTAAAGATTAAAAGAGATTGTTTTAAGTTATCAACTAATTCACCCCCCTCTCAATTTCCTAGATATTCAACATACTCTGCACATTGATACCAACTCACAAGCTTGTTTACAAACTTTTATCTTCCAAATATTCTTTGAGTAATCCTACTTCTTCTCCGAGCACTCCTATTTATTCTCCAAGTAATCTTGATTCTTCTTCTCTTCAAACCAAATAACCATCTTCTCCCAAAGATACTTCTTCATCGGAGGAAGTACTCTTAAGTGTTGATTCAGGGTCTTTCGATAACCTAATTTCATAGGAAACTATAAAATCCCCCCAATAGAGCCTAAGACTAAAAATGAGGATGAAATGGCTGAACCTCAACCCACTATGTCTAAACAACTTAGTAATATCTTTGTGGTTGCTTCAAAATCCAAAACTTCTTCTACTTCAACTAGTTATGACATTTGGACATATGAGGCGCCACCTTCCCTTATGGAAATGGCTGCTCTTTATGGTCTTGGTTTTCACATCTTAGCTAAGAGTGGATATAATGGTGATGGTTGTGGTGCATATGAACAAGGGATAAAGGTTCCTTTAGAGAGTCATGTTCACGAAACATCTTTTGGACTTGGATACAATCCCTTTAAGCCTACCAAAGCCTCTAAGAGACCATCGCTTAATGTTAATGTCATCTTCCCTTCTAATTCACTTTAGTCAATGCATCTTGAGTACATTGATTTTGACTCTCATCCAACTTCCTTGGATATATTTTCTACTGATGAGTCCTTAGCTGAGTTTTTAGGACTTTATGAAAATCTTCCTTGTTATTCCCTATTGTTTAAATGTTGAAGCATACTTTGGGAAGGACACTGAATTAGGAAATGATAATGAAGAGATGATACACAAATTTCCTCAACCAATGGATGTTCCTCAACAAAGTAATCTTATTTTGAGTGATATTCTTGATAAGTGATGATGAACAAAAGGAATACTATGTATTATTACATGAATTCCCTATAATTTTTGCTTGGATTTATTATGATATGTCTGGCATTGATCCTAAGATTGTGACTCATAACATTGTGTTGATTCTCGATGCTAAACCTATGAAGAAGAAGATTAGGAAAATGAATCCCAAAATAGATTTGCTTGTTAAGGCTGAAATTGAGAAACTTCTAGAAGTTGGATTTATTCACTCTATTGATTATTCTCCCTGGATTTCAAATATTGTTTCCATTTCTAAACCTGATAACAAGATTAGAATGTGCACTGATTTTCAAGATCTCAATAAGGCTTATTTGAAGGATGATTTTCCACTTTCGAACATTGATGTGATAGTAGATTCTACTGCTACTCATGCTTTGTTATCCTTTATGGATGGTTTCTTTGGATAATAAAATATTTATTAACACCTCAAGATCAATTCAAAACTACTTTCACCACTCCTTGGGGTACATTTTGTTGGGTTATGATTCCTTTTAGGTTGGAAAATGTCAGTGGTACCTATCAATGTGCTATGACTCTTATCTTTCATGATTGCATGCATAAAATATTAGAATATTATGTTGATGATGTCCTAGCTAAGTCTATCTCTTATCAAGGCCATGTTAGGATCCTTCGCCAAATCTTCTAAAGAATTTGCAAATACAACATGCGCTTGAATCCCCCAAAATGTGTTTTTGGTGTGGATAGTGGAAAACTATTAGAATTCATAGTGTCGCATTGTGGTATTGAGGTGTATGCAAAGAAAATAGATGCCATAGTGAGCATGCCACCCCCTCAAAATACCTCTCCATTAAAAATCTTACAAGGCAAAATTCAGGATATTTGTAGGTTTGTATCACAACATGCAGACCATTCTTTCCCTTTTACTTAATTTCTTATGAAACATACCACCTTTCAATGGAATGTGGATTGTCAAAAAGCTTACAAGGATCTAAAAAAATATTTGGCTAATCCTCCTTTCTTGCAACCTGCTATTCCTACTCGACCTTTCCTTCTTTACACTGTCACTTATTCGCATAATCTTCTAGCTTTATCGACACAACATAATAGCGATGGTAAAGAATGTCTGGTTTATTATATAAGCCACACTTTACTCCATTATGAAGTCCAATATACTATGATAGAAAGCCTATGTATTGCTCTTTTTTTTGCAACTAAGAAGTTAAGACATTATCTTTTGAATGCTAAGACACATGTTATAATCAAATTTGATCCTTTAAGACATCTCTTTTCTAAAATGGATCTTTCAAGATGCTTAGCAAAATGGATTATGATGTTAGCTGAATTTGACCTCAAATTTGTTTCTCAAAAAGCAATTAAGGGACAAGAATTAATTGACCATTTGGCTGATGCCCCTTCTCCTCTTACTATACCTAATTAGGAGTCCTTTCTTGATGACTTTGTTCTTCCTATCAATATTGATAAAACTTGGGAATTGTATTTTGATGGATCTAAGTGTCGAATTGGTTTAGGTGATGGTGTCATTTTAACACCGCCTTCAGGAAAACCAATCCCTTTATCCTATCATCTCAATTGTCTTTGTACTAACAAAACCACTAAATATGAAGCCCTCATTTCTAGTTTAAAAGTGGCTTTATCTCTTAATGTCCAACATTTGTGTATCTAAGGTGATTCATAGTTGATTATAAGAAAAGTTACAAGAACTTATCAAGCTAAACAAGACAAATTATCACAATATCATGATTTGACCTTATCATTGTTAGAGAAGTTCACTTATTACACCATATAACCTATTCCTTGAAAGGACAATAGACACCTAATGGCAAGCACAACTTTTCTCATTTCCCTTGAAGGTCCTACCATGGATTATCTATTCATTATTGACAATCTTTATTCTCCTTCTATTACTAATATTTCTAGTGATGTGGCTTGTTGTTATGCTTTAGATTCTAATTAATAGTACTCTCATATCTTGTGATATTTGATTGATGGTACTTTTTCAGATTCTACAAGTAAAAATACTAGAAATAGAATTCATAATCTCGTTGCATGATACATTATTCTTTCTAATGTCTTTTATAGAAGGGGTTATAATGTTATTCTTCTTCTATGTCTTGATAAAACCAAGCTCCCTATTACTCTTGAGGAAGCACATTCAAGTGCTTGTGGGGGGCATGTTGGTGGTTAATATTTGGTTCGACAGTTTGTTTGAATGAGATACTATTAGCAAACTATGGAAAAAGAGTCCTTTGCTTTTGTCAAAAAGTGTCATCAGTGTCAACAACATAACAATTTGATTCACACTCCTACACACAAAATTAGGTCGCAAGTGGCCTCTTGGCCCTTTTCCTTGTGGGGTTTGGATCTTATTGGTAAAATCTCCCCTCCTCTTTTCCAAGGACATACTTTAATTCTACTACAACAAATTATTTTAAAGTGGGTAGAAATCATCCCTCTTTGATCCACTACTGTTGATCTAATTTGTCAATTTCTTCTAGATAACATTATTTCTTGTTTTGGTATACCTTCTACTTTGATTTTTGATAATGATCCCTCATTTAAGAATAAATATGTGAATAAGTTCCTTGAGAAATATTACATTCAACATCACTTTTATACACCATACTATCCCCAATCAAATGGTCAAGTTGAAGCTTCTAATAGGACCATTGAAAAAATTCTTTGTAAAACTATAAATAAGCATGGTAAGGACTGACATACTCTATTGACCTTTACTCTTTGGGCCTATCAGACAAGTGTTCGCATAGCTACTAGTACTACAACTTACAATCTTGTTTATGGTGTTGACACAATTATTCCTTTGGAGTTAAAGATTATTTCATTGAGAATCTCTCTTAAAGGGATAATAGATGATGGCTCTGCTTGAGAACAACATCTTCAAAAAATTGAAATGTGTGATGAATTTCACATACACACTCTCAAGAATATTCAAGCTTATAAACAAACTTTGCAATGAATCTATAATGATAAGGTTATTCAACTTTCCTTCTGTGTGGACTTGGTACTTTATGAGAATCAACACAATGTGAATGCTTTGCCAGAAGAAAAAGGAAATTTTAGCCCAAACTAGCTTGGACCATATATCATTACTAATGTCTATGGATTAAGTGCTAATAAAATTACAGATATGGAAGGTACGCCTCTTAAGGAACCCATAAATTCTATGCATCTTTGTTGATATTATGCTTAGAAATTTACCTTATTTTCTTTCTCTACCTTGATTTTCATTTCAATTGAGTAATATGTTAGCATGTCTTCATTAGAGCATGTGGTATTAGATAATTATTATTTAATATATTGCTTCATTCTTGACAAACTTCTTTAGTTTTGGTTGTCTTGAATTCATAGTGTAATTTCTTAGAAATTTACATTTTGTTATGCTCTAGCTTATCATTTAATTTTCTTTATGTATTATGTTTCATTACATCATGTTGTGTTTTATCAACTTTATTTAGATCACATTGTCCATGTACTTTAACATAATTACATTACATCATCACTTGTAGCATTTAATTTAACACTTAGTTGTTTATTCAAATCACACATGTATCAATTTAATCATGAAAGTATTGAGCAATCAATCACATAAGTATTAAATTAGACATACATGTAAATTTTCCAAATTTGTTACTTTTGATCAAAGAAATATGACACATTGTTTTGCAATTAAAGGAACAAATTTGAGATAAAATATCATCACATATATGGTAAAAAGTTTTCGATACAATATATACATATTAACCCACTAGTACAAAATGTAGAATCCATATCAACAACTCTATGGATGGTGGTTGTTTGAGCCCTTTGGTCCCTGATGTGGTGGTCCCATGGGTGCATTTTTATGGGTAGATGTGGAGCGTGAGTGACTCCTTAATGAGCTCCTCTGATCCCAATCCATCACTATACCCCTATACATAACTGACTCCAAAATAAGCCTCTATAAACTCATGTTGTAAGTGCTCCCTCTCCTCTCACCTGAGATTTAGCTCTATCCTAATTTCATCAAAAATATCCTCATGTCTCCCAACACTCTACTATGATCTACATGTGATTTGAGAGGATTGTGGAATGTGCAATGTAGTGATGATGTCACTGAGCATGTGACAGATAAAGTCACGCCATCCCTACATAATGGTTGTAGAGAGAGACAAAGAATTTCATACACATATATCATCATATAATCAAATTAAAATATAATTCTTTAAACAAATTCTTACCTAGATCCCCATCCTACAAGGTGGGATCAGATGAGGTGGGATTCTAAGCTACTGTAGTTTGTGGCACTACCCTACTAGTCTCTCTATGCTCATACTACCTCTGTATCTTAGGATGTGGTACTGATGGTGATGACCTATGTAGCCTAAAGCTTGACCTTTGTAGGGCTACCTCCTCTTCATCTCTTGTTGCATCCTGTCCCTTCGCCTCTCATGGTGGAGGGTCCACAACTTCAATCTCATCTCCTGGATGATTGGGAACATCCTCTTGCTCTTGATCACCCCTTGATCCTTCTCATCCTCTGAATCCTGTATATCATCATCCTCATCATTCGACCCCTCAGAAGCCTCATCTCCTCTATCCTCACTGTGTGACTCGACTGGTCTTACCCAAGGATAAAGATGATGAATACTAAGAGGGGGGGTGAATTAGTATGCCAAAAATATTTGCACTAAAACACTTACACAGTCTAAAGATAAACTGGTAAAGCAGTCTGACAATCAAACTGGTTATCACACATACAAACCAAAATGCGAATAAAACATTCACCCACAAAAGCAATACAACCATAACACAAGATATTTGACATGGAAAACCAACTGGGAAAAACCACAGTGAGATGGAACTCACAAGTCACTATTCTGTAGAATAGAAACCAGACCGGTTAAGGTCTTACAATGTTCTTCACCAGAACAGATCCTGTTAGGAATCTCAATCTTTGTTAGGAGATAAGTCTGATTAAAGACTACCTTGTTAGAGGATTTTAGATTCACATGTGTGAACCACCTTGTTAGAGGATTTTACAAAGGCTTTGAGGCCTACCCAGTTAAGGGCTACAAACTTGTCAAAGATGTGAGTAATCAACAAGTGTTTGATCTATCTACTAGCACAAATTGCTTGGTTAGATCCAGTATTGCTCATAGCTAATGCATTCTAGCATTACTTCAGTCTCCTCTATCTCTCTCAATTACAACTCGATCTTCTCTGATAAGATCGCTCTCCACTTCCACCTTAAACCCTAGCTCAACATAAACCCTATTTGCAACTTCTTCAACAACTTAAAAAACCTAGACATGATGTCCTTTTAAAGGAATTTGATTTCATGTCGGTCCAATAGGATTACATTACAATTTCCTAGGTTCAGTGAATCTAGACATACTTAGTAACATGACACAAGAATCACCGTCAATGTGTTGGCACCATCAAACAATCGGTAGGTTGGTAACTCATCACAAAATTCTAGTTGGTAACTCATCACAGAGTGTTACCGGTTCATACAAAATGTTGGTTGCTGGTTTGACAAAAATGAAGACTGGTAAGAATGTGTTGTGCCACTTTGCTTCCTCGTACCGCTTGTGATCTGCGAACCGCTTGGGGTCGACATGCCGCTTCAGACCGGGAAACACATTCTGCAAAATCACCACTAGTCTAAAGACTAGAATACAACATACCGGTTGGAACAAATACCGGTTGAGCATGAGCTCATACATATAAAGGGGATCTCAATACAATTGTGTGTCCATCAATGACAATCACAACATAAAAATCAAAAATTCCAACAAAAGATTCCCTCTTAGATAGTCTAAAGGAAAGATGGCCCTTGGGAAGCTCTGTTGAACCCTAGCATCATCTTGGAGTGGGGGTACATATTTATCTCCTCACTCCTCCTCATCATATCTAATCTTCACATCCTCTATAGTAGGTTTGGGTCTTGCTATTGGTTTCACGATACTGTGAGAGTGTCATATGTAGATCAACACTATTGAAGAATATCCCTCCTCAAGACCAAACTATCTCATCACTCTATAAAAATAAAAGGGAATGATGATGTAGCTGTGACAACCCTCTAAGAATCGATCTCCCTACATGTGTTGAAGCTCTACCTATTGACTTGACCAAGTAGCCATCCATTTGTAGTGTATCCATACAATATCATCCAACCATAGATGATCAATCACAACCCTCCAATATAGTAAGTCACTTCTTTGCCAAGATCTCATGCATGGGTATTTATGTGCTCAAGGTACATCAATATTAACATCCATTGGGAACCTCATTGGCCTCATACATGTAATGTTCTTGAACATCCAAATATGGAGTAACATGCATGTTGAATGAAGTAGCCATTAGATGAGAATATGACCTCTCGTCTCTCCAGGAGTGGGTCTACCAAGGAAATATATTTTCTCTCTCCTCATCTCTACTCGTGAGTGGTGTGACTGATATCTCACAGTCTTCCCTCTCATAGGTATTTGTAGGATGAAGTAGACATCCTATAATATCACTACCATCTCCCCAACTAGCAGAAAGAATGTGGATGTATCTGATTCCCACCTCTCCATTAAGGCCATCAAGATTGGCCCATGAAACTTGATAGTGGGCATGCAACATACCCACCACAAGCCTACTACATGAAGAGTCCTTGATCCTCTAATGACAAATGTGGAATTTGGCTTCGCAAATGGTTGTATGTGTGTACAGTGGTATGCTCCCATAAGTATGGTAACTCTTGCAGAATCAAATATCATGTATTAGTATCTCCAACATCAAACTCATCACAAAACTTGTCCTAACCCCATGAGTGCCACCTTGTGCCCCTTTTCTGGGACCATGGTGCCCTTAGGAGACCAGGGCACCCAGATGGGACCATGGTGCCCATTTTGGGTGGCCCTTTTCAAAATTAAGATTTTGGCAACTAATCTACCAATCAGAATGCAAAAAAACACTAGGGTTTAGTTTTGGTATGCCTACCTCATTTAGTGGAACGTCCTTAATGACTAACTATCTCAAAATCTCTATTAGAGTAGGCACTTCAAGACGTTGACGTGACATTATCTACTATGTGGGCTCCAAGGAATAAGACAAATTAATAGTGTCACCTTTACTAGTTAAGGTAATGTCTTCTCTAAACTCTAATTCTATATTTCATACTTAATCTTTCACATCTTGAGCTAGGGAACACCAATTTTCACACTGTTGGTTTTTTTAGAATTTTTTTTCAGTTCTCTTTCTTACAAAATGATCCTCAATTCATTTTGATCATATATCAAACTTTGTTGAGAGAATTTGTCATCACTTTCCTTCACAATTTGATGTGGTAAACATGATACCATGTTTCAACATACCAAATAGCAAGCCAAAATAGTGGGGGCATATAGCTACCCTCAAATTTCATTACATTTAGTAAGAATTTTAGGTAGTTTTGTGATTTTAACTAACAATGTGGTGTTGTAGGATGTGGTTCATAATGTTGCATTGTAGATACCATTAGGGGATTTGTTCAACATTTTATGGATATCTTTTTTCCCACAAATGTTTACTTTAATATACTTTAGCTTGCATATGCACTTAGTGTCATATGACCGCTACTACGTGCATATGCAAGCTAAAGTGGGGGCTAAATATAGCATCATAAATTGTACACCCCTAATTAGGGTTGTCTAATTCCATGATTAGGTTAGCACCTACCTTAGTTTGTCCCATTGCATCTTACATTTTTAGGGCTTCTTTAGGCATTTAATTATTAATTTAATTAAATATAAAGTCCTCTCTCATCAATTCACATATCATAAAATTGGTCCTTTAACCCTAGGTGCACTACTTTTTATTTCATTTTAAATTAATCCTAATAATGTCCTAATTTCAATCTTCAAGGAACATTTTCACATATCTACACATCTTGGATTGACATACCATGTTGGATTTGACTTTATAATGACGATATCTCACATCCCTAGAAAACCAAAAAAAAGTTGAATGGACTAGATAGTATACTAACATACCATGTTGGATTTGACTTTATAATGACAATATCTTGCATCCCTAGAAAACCAAAAAAAAATTGAACGGGCCAGGTAGTATACTACTTGGTCCCAAACTTTTTTCCCTAAATTTTGGGTGCTTAATTTAGCAGTATTATAATGTTCAAATCCCACTTGGTGTCAATTTTTATAAATTCTAAGTTGGCCTATTATCAAATTTAAAATTAGGGTTTCATATATAAAGCCTTTCTTTCTCTCATTTGAGGATCCGAATCTAGCAATTTCAAAGGAAACACTTGTGAAGGGAAAGAGAAGCTTTGTGTGAAGTCTAAAATCAGCCAATTCAACCATCAATCAAGCCTTCATCAACATTTTCATCAATTGTGCAAGCTTTAGGAGATATTGAAGAATAATAAGGGAATCACTGGTTGTTGATTGGCTTGTACCTCTTCCTTAGGATTTGGTATGATTTCATGTTATTTTCATATCTTTATTAGAGTTTTAGATCTACATAATATTTATTTTCATAGTTCTATTATTTCTTTAGATCCTCTTTGCATTTGTGATTTGAAGCATTTACATTGCACTCATTTTAGGGTTTTGCACAAAACATAAGGTAGAACTCTAGTTTGCATTTGGCTCATAGGAATCTTATAAACATATGAGATTTCAGGGCACACACTTTTCAATACAATATCGACTATTTGTGGAAGTGGAAATCACCAAAACAAGGGATTTGACTAAGGCAAAACCCTATATAGCCACAAACACACCATTTGCTAGTTTGTAAGTGCAGTTACAAGTTTCCATCGAAGCAGCCAATTTTTGGGAGATCTCAGTAGACATGCACAGACCCACACCAATACATTTGGACTAGATTTTCGACTGAGGTTTCTGATGGTGAAGGTATATTGTGGCTAAATTTGATTTTTTTTTTAAAAATGCCTGAATTCATCGCAATTCCGACAGCAATTCGCCATTTGGTTTCGACGAAGAAGGCATTAGCAATGAAAATTTTCTTTTTTTCAAAAAAGTGCTCAAGTTTGTCATAATTCCGTCGACAATGACCATTACTTCAAAAAAAAAGAAGAGGGCAATTCATTTGTGCATTGCAATCCCGCGTAGGCGTCTATGGCAACTTCAACTCCCAACAACATCAAACCCACGTCGAAGGCATTTGTGGCATTGCTTGCAATCCCACGTAGGAGGTAGATTCTTCACCTTAATTTCATGTTGCAAAAAATATACCATTCAAGAGATTCCTTTTTTGTGTAAATTGCCATAGTTTTTAATGCAAATTGGTCAATCTCATATTCATATTGATTATCCAATCTCAGGTCGGATGGCTTCTAGTCAAAGGTGTGGTTCCCTGAATGCGTAATACCCTATAGGAATCCACTCCTCATAAAACCATAGACCTATGATTGAGGAGTGAGCGTTCAATTTTTTCGCAGCAATCCCTTCCTCCTGTATACACGCGTGTTGATTGTTCACACGAGATCACATTTCTTTGCGGCATCATATCAAATAATTCACGAGCCTTGTCCATGTTTCCACATTTTGCATACATGTCAAGCAGGGCATCTGCAAGTACAACACCTAATAAAAGTCCTCTATCTGTTATGCTTTGATGGATGTCCATACCTTGTTCCAAAGCTCCCATTTTTGCACAGGCAGGGAGGATGCTGGCAAAGGTTGTGGAATTTGGCTTTATGCCTGCCAATTTCATTTACTTGAAAGTGTCTAAAGCCTTTTAGACAAATCCATTTTGTGCATATCCAACAATCATTGCAGTCCACGAGACAACATTTCTTTCAGGCATTCTATCAAACAATTCATGTGCCTTGTCTATGCTTCCACATTTTGCATACATGTCTACTAGGGCAGTTGCAACTACAACATTTTACAAAATTCCTCTATCCTTTATGCTTCAATGAATGTCCATACCCTATTCCAAATCTCCCATTTTTGGCACAGGCAGGGAGGATAGTAGCAATGGTCGTGGAATTTAGCTTTACACCTGCCGATTGCATTTGTTTGAAAGTTTCTAAAGCCTTCTCAACAAATCCATTTTGTGCATATCCGACAATCATTGCAAACTAGGAAACCACATTTCTTTGAGGCAATCCATCAAATAGTACCCGTTCCTTGTCTATGCTTCCACATTTTGCATACATGTCTAACAGAGCAGTTGCAACTACATTTGACAAAATTCCTCTATCTTTTATGCTATGATGGATGTCCATACCCTGTTCCAAAGATCCCACTTTGGCATAGGTTGGGAGTACACTAGCAAACGTAACTAAAGAAATACAATGATCAACTCCAAACACATCAAACCACTACTAACAAAACTGAGAGTCTAAAATATGATAGGGAATAGTGTGAGCTATCCTGAAATAAAATATTTTATATTCAATTTCAACTAAAACATAATTACTCTGCCATTTATTAATTTTATTAATAAATGTTTAATTTATGAAAGAGATAAATGGTTGGCCACAAGTACATGAGTTACTAAATGCACACAAATAAGTGAATTTGATATTCAAAACTATCTACAATGAATTCAATTCTTGTCCATTAGTCATTTATGTTTGCAATAAGAATCTTCTTTGTTTTTTTTAATCTTTATTCATAGTTATGTGCATATTTCACATTCTATAATTAGGATATCAATTGTTATGGCTAAACACTAGCATGATGTTTGTATTGTGGTATAGACGCGTGGAAACATAATTATGCGATTGTTATATTATAGAGATCATAAATCTAGATATCGCATATTAGTTATATTATAGAGATCATAAACACAATAGAGATACCGATGGAGACTTAATTGGATGTAGCATGTCGCACCAAAGTTGTTAGAGTATGCTAAGCTAGTACATAATGTTTCCTAAAGTCACATTAGTATTTTACCCAGATCATTATCTACCAAAACTAACTATAGTAATCCTTTTGAGGATTCATTTCATGGTGCTAGATCTTCATTTAGTTCCACTTCTTGTTGGAGAAAAAAATAGTTATTTCTTGAGGTAGATGAATATCCCATCAACAAAGGACAAGACCCTTTCTAGAATATAACAAATTCTACTCCAACAAAAGATCATGGGGGTTTCACTAGAGATATTGAATAAGAGATAGACTTCTACTGCTGCATTAAAAGCATTGGCATGTTCTTCATTTATTGATGTAAACTCTCTGTGATGCCACCACAAGCAACAAAGGTGTAAAAAATTGTCTACAATGCATGGATTTTTAGGATTGTCCTTTGAGAAAACAAAATTAAAGTATGGAAGTAGGATCTGCTAGCTCATGAGGGAATGTTGATGAAAAATAACTGTAAAATATTTGGGCGAGCTTTTATGCAAAAACTCATGCTTCCTGATGGGTTTATGTACATAAATAAGCACAAATTAAGTGGTAAAGGGGCTTCTAGAAATAAGAGGGACAAAGAGGTAGCGGAAGTGAAAACTTCTGGTGTTGTTTGTGTTCCATCTCAAAATAGGAATGACGAAGGTGTTGTAAGAGGAGCTGAGAAGGGTGTTGGAAGAAGTGGGGGTGTTTACAGTCCCCCATTTAAGCTGGCTCAAATGATGAAAGATGTGGAGGACAAGAGCAGTGTGGAATACTAGCACATGACATGGGATGCCCTTCAGAAGAGTATCAATGGGTTAGTAAACAAGCTAAATGCATCTGACATCAAGAACATCATTCTAAAGTTGTTTGCAGAGAATCTCATCCATGGGAGGGGTCTATTTTGTAGGTCTTGTATGAAATCTCAAATGGCATCCCCTAGATTTACAAATGTTTTTGCTGCATTGGTTAGTGTGGTACATACAAAATTTCCTGAAGTTGGCAATCTGCTTTTGCCAAGAATTATTTTGCAGCTTAAGAGGGCATACAAATGCAATGACAAGCACATGTTGATAGCAACAGCCAAATTCATAGCTCATTTAGTGAATCAACAAGTTGCACATGAGATCATTACCTTGGAACTTCTCACCCTTTTACTAGAGAACCCCACAGATGACAGTGTAGAGGTTGTTGTTGGGTTCATGAAAGAATGTGGTTCTTTGTTGCAAGACCTTTCACCCAAAGGTCTCTATGGGATTTTTGAAAGATTTAGAGGTATTCTCCATGAGGGGGAAATTGACAAACAAGTACAATTTTTAATTGAAGGCCTTTTTGCAATTCACAAAGCTAAGTTCGAGGGTCATCCAGCTGTGTGTCCAGAAATGGACCTTGTAGAGCAAGAAGATCAGTTAACACATGAAGTTTTCCTAGAAGATGAACTTGATCAAGAAGCTAGTTTGGATGTTTTCAAGCCAAATCCTGATTTCTTAGAGCATGAGGCAACCTATGAAAAACTGAAGAAAGATATCCTTGGAGATGCTTCTTTAGATGAAGCAAAAGGGGAGAATGATTCAGGTGATGATTCAGATGATGATGATGATGATGAAGAGGAAGGTGAGGAAGAAATGAGAATATAGGATGAGACAAAGACAAACTTGGTCAATTTAAGACGTACAATTTATTTGACAATCATGTCAAGTGTTGATTTTGAGGAAGATGGTCATAAGCTACTAAAGATCAAGCTTGAACCTGGTCAAGAGATGGAATTATGCATCATGTTGTTAGAATTCTATAGACAAGAGAGAACATACCTTCATTATTATGGTCTTCTTGGGACAAGATTTTGTATGATCAATAAAATTTATCAAGAATTTTTTTATAAGTGTTTTGTACAACACTATTCTATGATACACAGACTAGAAACAAATAAACTACGTAATGTTGCAAAGTTTTTTGCCCACTTACTTGGCACAGATGCTCTTCCATGGCATTGTCTTGCTTATATATGTCTGACAGAGGAAGATACTACTTCCTCTTCCCGTATTTTTATAAATATTCTCTTCCAGGAGCTGGCAGAGCAGCTTGGTATATTGTTTCTTAATGAAAGGTTGAACAATCCAACAATGCAAGAGTCTTTTGATTCAATTTTTCCAAAGGACAATCCCAAAAATTCATGGTTTTCTATCAAATTCTTTACTTCTATTGGTCTTGGTGGTATCACTGAGAGTTTACGTGAGTATTTGAAGAATATGCCAAGACTTATAATTCAGCAATAAAAGTCTATTCCTGAGTCAGATGAATCTACCTCTAATGATGATTCTTCTAGTCATTAGGTTCATTAGATTCTAATACATCAAACTCAGATTCTAAGAGTGAAACTGACAGTGAGAACAGTAAGGAGTCACCAAGAAAGAAAAATAATTCAAAGCATGACAATGAGTTTGAAAAAACAAGAAGAAAGAAAAGGGCGAGGGCATTTGACTTTGGAGGATGAAAGTGACACTGAAAAAATCATAAGGAAAAAGAAGGAATTGCACTTTAGAAGGCCTAAGAGAAAGAACATTCATTGAAGGCTTAATAAAATGATGCAAAGAGGCTAGGGTATTCATATAGAAGGCCTAAGATAAAGAACATTCATTGACATTTCTTGAGAATTTCAAAGGGGAAAATAATAGTGATGGAGTACTGATATGTGACAATCATTGAAACTCATATCAATAAGGGTCAAAGCACATAGCAATGATGCCTAAGGACAGTAAATAGCAAATAGCTCTATCCACAATAGCCAAAAGAAAGCATACAAGGCAAAACATTATTCCAGCCTTCCAAAACAGAGAACAACATTCTTTTCACAGTTGTAACAGTAGTTAACTTGGCAATCATTATCAATAAATACAGTCTCCATACAATCTCAACGCATGGAAAATAAAGTATCATACAATTGCAACATCAAGATCTAAGATAGTGGACAACATGAAGGGTAAAAAAAGGCACGCATATTCACTCATATGATTGTTATAGTGTTATTACAATAAGGTGTTCATAGTATTATCAAAAGAGAAATTATAGGTCCAAAATTAGAGACCAATCTTAAGACACCCCTGTCTAATAAGGGAGTAAATCAATAGCTGAAATGAATCGATAAGAGACCACAAAATAAGAAGGTATAAATAAAAGGGCTTATTTATAAGGAGGAAAGAAGCATTAGAGAAGAGCTTTGCATCAACCAAGGGTAGAGATAAAGGAAAATAAACTTTTCTATATAATCCAAGGTCACCATTTCAGTGATATAAAGATAGAATAGTGCTTATGGATAGTTGACAACAATCACGAAGAATGAGAAGAAAGGATGTAAAAAAGAGTGTCCTAAATCATGTTGAAGAGAACACAAAGATGCAGTCTATGAAGTAGCACAAAGGGACAAAGCCAAATAAAACCTTCACTTTCTAAGCCAAATTAGTCTATGTAGGGCATTGAATAATAAATGTCAAGAAGGTTGTTGTTTTAACACATAAAGACACTAAGACATATAGTCCTTAGGTCTGCAAAGATATCATGATTAATATACAAATTGTTGATGCCACATTCAACAATAATAAAGTTCCAAACACATAGATTTCATCCAAACATAGAGATCATGACATATAGAAGTCATCATAACAAGACATCATGAGTAGCTTCTTTACAGTCATAAGATCATAAAGACAATTAAATGTATAAGAAAGGGTAGTATATCAGTGAAAGTCACAATGAAAAGGGACATAAGGGTAGCCAATAACATGAAGTGGAGGCTTCCAAATAATGATCGGTACAACCTACCCTAGAACTACAATCATAGCACATGAACAATGCCACATTTTCAACAAGTGCAGAGATGAAAAAATATTTGTGTGCCTTAAGAGTAGTGATATATTCATGTGCCTTAAGAGTAATGACCCGTCACAAGCTATGCATAGAGGATCAATGCTAAGTATAGCCATGAAATGGTCACTAAAGACCTTATTCATGACAATGTCAACGAGCTTCTTGAGAGACTGAAGAAGAATTGAAGGATATCTCAAGAAACAATCTTTTGACTATTAAAAGGGATAAAATTATGGTAGCAGTCATTGTCAAAGATGCCAAACAAGTATCATAGTGCATCAAACTATAATGACAGTGAGACAAAGAATCACAAACAAAGATTAAAATTTTCAGTCAAAGTGATAACAGATAAAGCAAGCAACCCATAGTTGTTTCAATAGTTTGAAGAGAATTCCATGAGAGAGAACAATGCAAGCTCAAGTTTAAGAAGGATACAATCATCAAGGCACTTAAGATAAGCTAGGTAAATAGTGATTCTAAGCCTTTGATAGTAAGAGAAACCAAAAGGAATGTTGTGACAAAGATGTGTGATTAGAATAGGGTCTTCATAAGATTTAATAGTCATGACCGAAATTGTAAAAATTCATCAAAGTAGCCTTAGTATACTTCAAGGACAGTCAAAGAAGCCTATGATAGTATTGAAGGGACAGTGACAACATGTGCATCTAGTAGACAATAGCCTTTTAAAGGTCATAGAATTCATGTCATGATTCCATGAAAGACGGAGATAGCTCTGTGATAAAGAGTCTTAGTCATACCCAAGTTCAAAATAAAGTTTGCAGCCTCAATAAAAAACATACATCACCGTGAACTTTTCCATAAGATATCTCTATGAATGGTCAAAAGAAAATGCTCACAATATCATGACACTATCACAAATTCTGTAATCATGAGAACATATATAAAGATCAAAATATTGTTGCCCATATTAGTTAAATAATAGTCTATTTGACTTTCATGAGTTGAAAAGAAATATAGGTCTAAAAGGGCTTCAAGGAGCAATCATCCATAGTAATTATGCAAGATGATCATGAAGGTAATTTTCAAAATATGAGGAAGAGAGGTCCTTTCATCTTAAGATCAGTCCCTTGTTCTTTAAGATTAAGCCTTCAATGCTATCACCAAAAGAGCTTAAAAGGACATTGTCACAAAGAAGAATAGTGTGTTGGATATTGCTACTGCTAGGATATGTTGTTGTCATTGATATCAACATATTTCTATGTTTTGGTGTTGCACAGAGTTGTTTGGTGTTTTGGTGATTGCATTGAGTTGATCTGGTTGGTTTATCTATTTAGGATGTTGAAATACTTCATTCCTTATTGTTTCAGTGATCCAAAAGTTTACATGATGATATCATTTAATCTAGTTTGACGTTTAGGCTTTTTGTTCAGTGGTTGGCAGAGTTTGGTATTTGATTTGATGAGCTCTGGTGTGATCATATCTTTGGTTGCGTATTTGGGAGAATGTTTTGGATGTTCATGTGTATCTTCATTTCAGATGGTTCATGATTTGGTGCTTCGCAAGCTATCTTTCTAGTCTAGATTGTTGTTGTTGAGTGTTCTTGAGTTCTATTGTGTTGATCGATGAAGATTTAAATAAGTGGTGTTGGTGCAGCTATTGTGGATGGTTCTAATGTGCTTGTTAGATATGTTTTGAGATGAAAAAGAAGAGTTAGATGGTTTTGGTTCAATGATGATAATTTCTATTTTCAAGTAATTTGATTCGGTATATTATACTGAAACATGATTTCATAACTAACATTTCAACTTCTATATAACTAGTTCTATAGCCCAATTTTCTTGCCTGTGAAGAAATACCATGTCAGACAATATCAATGAACAACAAAATAAGGAGACAATTGCTAGATTGTGGTCTAACTTGAAAAGAAAAGGTGATGGAAAATGTTATTCTCTGTGCAAAATTTGTAAGGGGTTAAAGACTAGAAGACTTCTAATCAAAACAACGAAGAAACATTGTAGGCTGCATGGTCACATTGAAGGTGGACATGATTATCATCCATTGGTAAGTTTTTCATTATATCGTTTTAAAAATTTATATACATAATAAATCATGAGATGATGAGATCATGATCACGGTTTATTTATGTTTATCGATTTTATATAGGTCGAGCACCCCAAAGCACATGGTATGGATCAACACAACCCTGAGAATATGGTTTTCAAAGTGGACGAACATGGAGGTGTGAATATCAAAGCTGAAGATAATGATCCCATGGAAGATGACAATCATGAGCCAGAAAACACAATTGAAGATGATGGTACAAATACATTGATCCATGACTCATTTAGTACTCGCGCATCTGATCATGATGATGAAGATGACCTTCATGTTGTTCATGATGTCCCTCTACTTAAGAAGGCATATGAGTCCCTTTACTAAGTTTCACAGGCAACTCTTCTCTCCGTTGTATTGTTGTTGGTGAACTTGAAGGTTATGAATGGTTTATCCAACATAACAATGTCACGTATGTTAAGGTATGTCATATATGTCATAATAAACTATGAATAATGGTGTACCATTAATATTCTTTATATTAACAAATTATATTTTTTTGTTGTAGATTGATAGGTGAATTTTTGTTACCACCATCAAATATTCTACCTCGCTCATACCGAGAATTATCTGCCATTATGAAAGATATTGGAATGGAGTATCAAGCAATAGATGCTTGTCCCAATGATCATATTATGTATCACAAACAACATGAATTTCAAACTGAATGCCCTAAATGTCATATTAGTAGATATCGAACAAATCAAATAACAAAAAGGGTTCCTCGCAAGGTTCTTCGCTATATTCCCATTATTCCACATATGCAACGATTATTCAAGTGCACTAGCTTGGCACAGTTTATGGATTACCATGCACACAATAGAAGTCGAGATGACATTATTTGAATGCCTATGGATGGCTCAACATTTATGGACATAGAGGAAAAGTGGCCACACTTTAAAGAACCTCGTAATCTCAAGCTTTCAATGGCAGCGGATGGTGTCAATCCATTTGGAGATATGAGATCTGTTTACTTAGTGTGGGCAATTTTTGTTATCAACAATAGTGTTCCTCCATGGATGTAAATAAAGGGGGAGCACATAATGTTGGCAATAATTGTTCCAGGTATTTTATCATTTAAATATAGTCATCTAAATTTAATTATAAATATTGTAGTAAAATGGTCATAATAATTATGTAACATTTTTGTTCATTCGATTAGGTGAGTACCAAGTTAAAGATATGAATGTATATATCGAGCCTCTTATTGATGAGTTGCTGGAGTTATGGAATGGTGTCACTATGTATGACATCTCTATACCAATAGGACAAAGACAATTTCAGTTCCATGCGATGCTTCTATGGACAATACACGATGCCCCAGGGCTAACACATTTTTGTGGTATGTTATAGTGTTTAAGTTGTGCATGAACATTATAATTCAAAAAATTATCATATTTAATCCAATTATACATTATCTTGTAGGTCTTCAAACAAAGGGAAAATTTGCATGTCCTGTTTGTGATCCAAAGATGAAATCTCGTCATTCAAAAAGTTTAGGAAAGCAGGTGTTTGATGAGTATAGTCACTTTCTCCACAAAAATCATAAGTATCAAAATACTGAAAAACATCTTTTAAATGGGAAAGAAGAGAATACATCAAAGCCACGAAGAATGACACCTCACCTGTGGAAGTTGGAATATAATAGAATTAATCATCAAGGTAATGCCATTCCATCTATTGGTTTGTCATAAAACATCTTTTCTATTTTGTTTTGTTTACTGATGATGTGATTGATGATCATGAAGGTCGTGAAGGCATAAATGATCACCTTCCTAACGGACTAAAAAGATATCCTCGACAATTTAGTAGGTTGCCCTACTACGGGCAGTTACAAATTGTTCATTTGTTTGATAGTATGCATACTGGAAAGAATATAACAGAGATAGTATGGAAAATATTGGATGGAAGGCGTGACAAAGAAAAAATTGTCAAAATATGTAGTGACATTCAGGATTCCAATCATGCAATGATAAATGTCATTCAATCAAATAGCCATGGAGACCAGATATAAGTGAGCTTCCTTGGTTATTAATGGACCAGCAAAGCAATGCTATAAAAGAAGTCAAACGAAAAATTTGATTTACCACAGGATTTGCTGCGAACATAAACAATCTCATATCAAAGAAAAGTGAATTTGGGTCAGGGATGAAAACACATGAATGGCATACCTTCATTAAGGTAATTCATGTTCTTGTGTTTTTAGTATATATTTAAGTACTGCGTGTACGTGTACTTTACATTGTATTATGATACAAAAAAATGAAAAGATAATTTTATAATAGTTGCAGTACGTTCTACCTCTATCTCTCCCAGATGACTTCGACAATAATATCAAGCAAGTCATATATGACCTTGGAAAATACATGAGGTAAGTAGTGATATTTATTCAGTTCATTGCATAGATATTATATTTGCGATTTGTTTCACTTGTTATGTAATAATTTTTTTTGCATCTTGAATACCTTGTAGGTGGTTGTCATGTAAAGAAATCCATAAAGATGATATAAAATATTATAAGAGAAAAATTCCTCATTTAATGTGTGAAATGCAAAAGTGTCCACCTCCAGCTTTTTTCAATGCACAAGAACACTACCTCATACACCAAGTTGATGAGATTGAATTGTGTGGACCTATACACACTAGGTCAATGTGGATGGTTGAGAGGCACTTGAAATTTTTGAAGGCTTTGGTTTGACAAAGAGCACATCCTGAGGGTTCTATGGTGGAGGGATATATGGTATACCAGACTATGGTGTACATTTATGAATATCTTTCTAAGTTTGCAGCAAAGATCCACGTGGATCGCATTTGGGATCCCAACACCATTGACAAATTTGAAGGGAAGTACTTTACGGGGAAAGGTAGATTGAGGAAAGTGAGAGGTAATTATAAGATGTTATTGTAGTTAATTAATTCTTAATCTTCAAAATAAATCGATTGTAAGACGTCTATTTATTTTTTGTATAGTTGGTTGAGAGTGGGATGCACTACATTTGTATATTGCAAACAATCTTGACTGGATGACGATATGGATTGAACGTTGTCAACATTTTGGACACGTGTTAACATGGGAAGGTGTGGCTTCATTGGTTAAAGAAGCACATTGTAATGGAGATTCCAATGTTATGCAAAGGGAAATTGATTTAGCATAAGGTTTAAGAGATAAACAGGTACGTATAAATTTATTAATCACCCATATGTTTATCAACTCACAATGCAATAAATTTTACATGTTTGACATATCACAGGTCAAACACCACAACGCTATGTGCTGCAATGGTCATAAATTTTGCATAAAAAAGTTGGATGGCATGAAGAAAACTTGTGATTTTGGCATCACTGTAGTCTTTGAGGTGACAAATATTTCATCGAGAAATGACATACATCATCAACAGTCTCAAAATCGATACTATGGCATTTTGGATGATTTGTCTTCATCGAGTGAGGAAAATACAAGAATAGAAAATGAAAGTGACACATGTAGTAGGTCTACAATAGGGAGATCAACAAGAGGTCAAAAGATTAGAAGAAAATTCAATAAACGCATGAAATTTTTCCTTGCTCAAGGGGGGTCATGTTCTTATGATGATGAGACCAAAGGCGACATTGAGCTGGCACTGAGGTACAAACATCTACAGAAACAATGGGTGCCCAAGGAAATTCCTCCAATAAACACCAATTTTTGTGTTAACAATAGGATATATCACATAGTATGCGACCTGGGTCAACTAATAAACAATCCAATTGCATATTTGAGGTGCACGAGGGAAATCGTGTATTTGTATGTGCGATTAAATCAATAAGTGCAGGCGAATAGCTTCTAATCAATTATAGTTTGAATCATATAGATACAAACAAAGTTAATATCATGGGGGTGGTATGTACTATATACCATTTAAATTAACCAACCTCCAATTAATGAATCCAATATACCATTTATTATGAAGTTTTTTTGCTAAGTCTATTGGTTTAATTTCGCTAAGGTTTTTTATATTTTTTCTTTGTCACAGGCCAACATGGATCCATCACATATCGCAGACAAGGATGTAGCTTGCGACACTTCTACCGAGTAGGTAAACCTCATTGTAATTGTACAAATTAGATAGAAGCAAACTATTACATTATTGTGTTCTTTTTTTTAGTGATTTATACTAATTTTGTAATTGTTAATGATATTCTTGACATAGACAAATGTTCGGGGAAAGGGAAAGCGATTTCTAGTACCTGAGCACCTTTCTAGGGATGTGGAATCATTAGGGTTAAGCGGTGATGACCCTGAAGATATCAAACACCTTATGAAATTCTTTAAAATGCCTCTTAGAAAAATTAGAAAAGAGATTGTTGCTTTGGCAGCCGTGCATCCTATTACTGATGAGATACGAGAGAGGGTGGAATTATTGCTTCAAACAATAGAAAACTTGCAAGTAAGGAGTAATGAAAGCTTTAATTATAACAAAATTTCAATAATGGTTTATATTTAATTCTCTTTTATGTCATTAACTAAAATGTGTACGTATTGTTTTTACAATTTATCCACCCTCATGAAAGTCATTCCCACGATCAGGGTGTTGCATGATCTTCAGGTGATGATGATTTTCTTGTATTATCACTTGCTTAGCTTATCACTCTGAGTACCCAAAACACATCATACTTGATACTGTCAATTTTTAAAATAAAGGTTCATCCTTGTTTACAATTCTTGCACTTTTCATATATTTAATGTATTATTCTTTAGGTGCTGTCAATGTTACTATGCAAATGTCGCCACCGCCTCATCAGAGGTTACCCTCACTTGTATTGCCAACTACAATGTCACCAACATGTAGCATGCAGACATCCTCTACTGTATGTCATATTAGCCTGCCCACTGTTGGTAGATCCCTCTTTTTCTCTATCTTCTATCATGTGTTTATTTCCCTTCAAGCGTTCTTTCTTGAATTCTAACGCCATTTCATAGTGGATTCATTTTTTGTAGGAAGAGCTGCACATGAGGATGTGCCAGAGGTGACTACTGTTGATAACATACCATCATTTCCTAGATCTTCTCGTATTGCTAGTACGGGAACGTTGCAGGCCACATTGGTGGTGAGCGACAAAGAAATGATTCCCTTAAAGATACAAAAGGTTTCAGGTACTTTAAAATTATTATTATATATACTCTAATTGTAATTTACTTTATGATCACTCGTTTTGGACTAATGATCCCATGAATTTTTTGTAGGCAATGATATTTTATATAAACATCTTAGTGATATTGTAGTGCAGATATTTGGGCCCACCATACGTAAAAGGTGGTACATCATATGTTAACTAACCCTAATCCACTATTTTGATTTCATATCATTGCTAGAATAGTTTTCCTTTGATCCATTTCTTGAAGTGTAATAAATGTAGCTTCAGTTCATTTCTGAATCTAACATGTTTGTTTTTGCTTTAAAAGGTGGAATGACCAAGAAAAAAGGTTAAAAGATGAATTGACAAACCAAATGGTTGAGTGGTTTGGAAATGACACCTTTGACAAAACCAAGCTCCTTGAAAAAGCTGGCACATATCTAAAGTATGTGAGGGACCAATACAAGACCCATTTGGAGAGGAACCTAAAGTACAAGCGTCCCCTCATGATTTTAGAGAGGGAGTGGAAGGACCTGATTTTGGATGCCAAGGAGAGAATTGAAAGGAAAAAAGGAAAGATACCACTAGACACTAGAAGAAGGTATGGGATACTATTAATAATGTAATTATGTACTAATTAATTACTCTTTATATTTATATAATCTAACATATTTCAAACTTTTTATAAACTGAGTGACACGTCAAAGGCAACCAAGGCAAGGCAAGAAAAGCATGGGCAACACAAACTCGGCTCTAGTGGTTACATGAAACTTGCTACACGAATTGTAAGTATCTCATGTAAACAAAATATTGCATCAAAATATTAATAAATTGCAAATGTTTTTTTTTATCAAACAATGCAAGCAAAATTCACGGTACCAAGCAAAAATGCAGGGCTCTAAATTCAATAGAGTGCCCACAGAAGATGACAAGAGAATTGCCTACCAGCAAGGCTATTTAGCCGTGGCTGATTGGCTGCGAGAATTGAGTGGGCATACACAACATTTGAGTGCATCTGTCACACAAGTAAATATGCTAAATGGAAGTTGTTTCAAATTGAATACTTTACCAATAATCTAATTGATGTTGAGTTCCAACATAAAGTGACTATATTTGTTTTAAATAAGTAAGCAATGATAACAATGTGTGTGTCATTGGAATGCAACCTGCTAATCACGAAACACCACCTGCACATGAAGGTCCGAATGTGCATCCCAGTAGTGGAGGTATTCATTTACTATTCAAATTTATTTATTTAGCTATTAATATAATTAAACATCTTAATTTGTAATTAGAGTAGTAATTAATGTAACTTTTTTTGTTAATATTTTAGAGCATGTAGTCGGTGGTGAGCAAGTGGAGCATGATTTGGGTACACAACATAAAGAACGTGATGTTCCCCACTCAGGTTAAGAGGACCACTGTTATTGCTTTAAACAAATATAATTGCAATTGGTGTTAAGCATTAATGTAGCCTTTAGTATTTCAACTCTAGATGATCTAGAGGGTGTTCAACATGTTGAGGTTGAGGCTACACAAAATGATGTGGCCCCATCAGGTAAAGAGCACAACAATTATGTTCTCTAAATTAATGAAATACTTGTAACAAAATTTTATTTTTTTTTAATTTAACCCATTTCTTTGTTATTGCAGAGGACCCCCCTTCACTTTAGTATCCTCGTCCTCAGTATAGGACTAGGCATACATCAAGATCACGAACAGTTGGCAGAACATCTGCAGAGGGGGGAAATGATGAAGAAACCGATGTTCCACTTAGGCTTTTCATAGCTTCAAAGAAAAAAGAAAGAAAGAAATGATTGTAATCTAACTTATTTGATAATGACTGATTTTTATGTGTTAGTGAATGTAATTATGTGCTAATTAATGGTTATGGATGATATGTGTTAATTAATATTGATGAATGTTGAGTGTTAATTAATGTTAATCAATGTTATGTATTAATGAATGTTATGTGATATTAATGAATGAATGCTATATTTAATTAATGGTAGAAAGAATGAATGAATGAATGTTATAAGATGTTAACAGGGAATTCAGAGTGATGTTAGCGGGGGGGAGGGGCCAAATGAGCTTCCACCTTCACGTGGTTGGCCCTGTTAAGTAGAGAAAGCTAAACTATTCTCAAAACCAAGCGAAGCTCAACAAGATAACACACTTTTCAATATTTCAATATGTTGCACAATTAATCTTATTGAATAATGTATATTGAATCTTAATTGCAGGGTCCAATAGAGCCAACACGAACAATAACACCACAAGTTGCTGGGTATAATGAACTCTCATATTGTCTTATCTGTACATGAACAATATGAGTTGCTTCTAGTGTTGATATCTAAGGCGGGACTGCAAAAGTTATGAATATGCCTCATCCTTGTAAGTTGTTTTATTACTTGTAAGTAATGAATATGCCTCATCCTTGTAAGTTTTTTTATTACTTGTAAGTCATGAATATTGCTCTTTAGTTGATTAAAATCATTTCAGTGAATGCAAATCTTGATTATTATAAAGTGATATCTGCACTATCAATTCCAAATTGAAACCCTTTTAGTGCATGCATGATGTTTGCCAAAATGTCATCTCAAAAGTATCAGCAAACAAACATTGGCTTTCACAAAATCAAGAAAGAAAAACTGAAAATTAGCAGTAGAGCATTCAAGTAAATTGTTTGTCAAGAAGCATAGTTGAAAAGGTGCAAAAGAAATTGGTTTCAAAACAGGGGTAGACCATTACAAATTGGCAACTTGGCATCACTTCTCTTCTTACTTCTCCTCAACCCTCTTGCTCTGCACTCTCACTTTTTCACTTGGCACCTGCAACTCTCACTCTCACATTCATAGTTGTCAGTTTCTTGCTCTTTGTTTTTGTGAGTTGAAACAAAAATAGGAGACAGTTTTATAAAGTTGGTGGGGTTTGGGTGGGGCCCATATGCTATGACGGTTTGACCTTGGGCATGGAGTTTGAAAAAAAGTTCTGATTTTTTTTTAATTCACTTATGGGTTGTTGGGATGGTCAGGAGGCTCTTGGGAGTCCCTCAAATGTCTCAAGGATGTCCTAGAGATGTCTCAAAGATGATGGCATTGGATTGCACTGGGGTGGCAGGGGGATATCCCATCCAAGTCCCTATATTCTGAAGGTGTCCCCATTTCAAAAATAAATAGTTTTGGGGGAGGAAATGTCCTTGTGGAAACAGGAACCCAGTGAAGACACTAAGAGGGCATGAAGGCACAACCAAGGGCCATTGAGAAGAAGGCAAAGGAAAAATCTTGGAAACAGGAGGAGGAGCACTTGGAGAAGAAGGTAGGGAAAATAGCCGTCTTACCAATAGAGAAATTGAACTCTAAGGGAAAACTACCAGAGATAGCAAGAAACTCTCCAACCAAAGCAAGGGAGACAAAACCAACAATCTCTACTTAGGGAGGAGCTCTAGACCCCAAATCTAAAGAAAGAAACAGAGCTAAAGTAATTGAATTGGATAACAACAAGAATGTAAAGTGTACCCCTAATTTGCTAACCAAAATGCTCAAAATTAGATGAAAATCTTTAATGAATACACAAAACTATATACATATGCAGGTGCACCATGGTTGAGATGGTCCAACTCCCTAGTCTCACTCTACGACTAAGCTCATGCCATATCTAAATCAAAGACATCTCAAATACATCATTAGTGGAAAGCTGCAAAATGTCATTTTCATACATAAGCAAGACATACACAATCGGGCACAATCACCAAGAGAATGGTAAAAAGTGTGTTTGAGATCATTGTCCTAATTGTGGTGTGGTCATGAAGAGATCACCATAAATTTTCCAGGTTGACAAATTTATGGTGATCTCTTCGTGACTACACCACAATTAGGACAATGATCTCAAACACACTTTTTACCATTATCTTGGTGATTGTGCCCAATTGTGTATGTCTTGCTTACGTATGAAAATGGCATTTTGCAGCTTTCCACTGATGATGTATTTGAGATGTCTTTGATTTAGATATGGCATGAGCTTAGTCATAGAGTGAGACTAGGGAGTTGGACCATCTCAACCATGGTGCGCCTGATCATATTAGCTTGATACCATACGCTTCATATTAGCCTCAAACCTATGCCCCTACTAGTAGGTGGTGGGGATAGAATATCATTTGCTGTACATATCAATGACTGGACAATAATAAAAAAAATTTGATAAAAATTATCATCGTCGGAATTACAATGAAGACCAAGCTTTCGACCGACGACGTAATTGGCGGACATACAACGTTCTCATCGGTGAAATGTTCTGGAGTCATTGTACTTCCAACTCAAACCACACAAACATCCGACGAGGATGCTATACATGCGATGACACTTCGTAGTCAGACGGTCGTCGATGTCTCTGAATGGACCAATGACACAAGCATTGAACAAACACCATCACTGTCGGTGCGAAGTTCCAAATCACCGTCGACTTTGCGATAAAATCTATTGATTCCGATGACTTTTTTGACTGGAAGAGTGTTCATGCCCACCGTTGGCAGAGTCCATGGGATTTTCATATTTCTAACGGGTAGGGCATTGTTGGCCAATCTAATGACAATTTTTCAACGGCTACTTTTGTCGGCACTCCGACAAAAATTAGTCGCAATTCCGACAATCAGCCGTCGGAAATCAGCTCCGAATGTACTAGTGCCAACATCAAAATATGCACCTGGATCTTAGGGACCAAGGCGCCCCACACCCTAGTCCTCCTCAGCCAGCCTCAGTTTTTGCGGGAAACTCTTATACAAGCTCATAATTCACCCCTCCAATTTGTAGCTCAACCCAATCTTTGAGACTAGGGCGTCCAATGCTTTGGTCTTGTCAAATTAGGCTAAATTTGGTGTCATGGGTGTACATCAAATCCTTATGCTTGGATTTGTACTTTTTGTCTCACTTTTGCTTTTGTATCAGATTGTTATTATTGTTGTTAAACTTTCTTTCATTCGTCTTATTAGCTTAGCTTTACATTCTCCTACATTTATCACATTCCCTTTCATATCAGTGAAGGAATAGAAACCCTAAAAGTATCCCTTGACCCTCTTTCAAAAGAGTTAGTCAAAGAGGATCACTTCCTTAGATGCTTTCATATTCCAATGTTTGATGAAAGTGGGATTAGGTCCTAAAACTACCCAATTCAATGTTCACCATTGTAGATACCCGTTGATATGATTCAATGCGGATTTAATCGTGATATGATAAATTTTCATGTGATGCGGGCATGATTTGATATGATGCCCCAGATGCTAATTGATAAATTGCGATACGAGGATGCCCCTCAGGAGATGAATCGGATAATTTTTTGATTTTTTTGAATGTTTCATGATTTTTTAAAAAAAATTTACAATGTTTTTTTATTTTTAATGATTTTACGATTTTTAGATATTTTCAGAGTCGATCCGATTCATTTCCCAATAATAAATTTGAAAAAGCTGCCCTACCAGGCTGATTAATTAATTAGTTGATTAAAAATAAGCAAGCTAAAAATCCCACTTAAATGCCTCTCTTTGAGTTTAAAAGGTAAAAGTGACCTTTTACCTCTAACATTTGTGCATTTGAGTTGTTGAATTTTTCTCTGGAGAAAAATGGCGATCCCCTACCACCAGCATAGGTTCGAGAAAGTTCACCATCATGAGCATCCTGCAACCTACAGTCCACTAGTATGTGCACCATGAAAACCCTCCTTTGTTCATTTTTAATTGATTTTTTAAATAAAATTAGCTAGTTTAAAAAAATCAATTTTTTAGCTTTTTTAGCATGTGAGTTTAAAAAATTTTGGATATCGAGATGGGTTTTTTCGCAATTTAAAATGGGTTTTTGGCGTTTTGAATTTTTTTTAATTTTACCATATTTCAAGAAAAAAATGTTTTAATTTTTTGTGGGCATGGCATCGTCGCCACCATCGCGGACACCACGGGAACCATAGATGACACGTGGGCCATAGACGACACATGGGCTGCAAACAACACCACAAGCGCCATAGACAACCCTGTAGGCACTGCACTGCAGACTGCAGAAGCCACCACATTGGCCATGAGCGTTGTCGTGGTGGTTAGGGATGCCACCCTATGGAAAGGGGGCATCGCCACAATGACTACCAACATCGGGGCGCCATTACGGGCTCCGCGACTACTAAGGGCACCAACCAAGCCAAGAAGGCCATAGCACATAAAAAAAATTTTGATCATGCACGATTATGCTCAGAGTTAATAAAATTATGTGCCTTGTCTCCCAAATTGTCACTTTTTTTATAAAGGCAACTAATGTTGTCAATCCGAATTGATTTTTTGATGTCCATAGGGTAACGATAGGTTTAATTGATGCTTGGTATCAGACTGATGAATTTTTTTTACTTAGATACTCTTGATTGATTACGATTGATTATTAGTTTCAATTATCTCGATTTGTGTGCTTGATAAGATAGGATTGATGACCACCTCATGATAGATGAGAGTCGTTGATAAGGTCTCAATGAGATTTGATAGAAATCTCACTTGAGCAAGATAGATTTATAGATAGATAAATCAAGTTACTATTATGTTGATATGATTTGATTGCAGGAGCACTTCAGTGTCCTCCAGTCTCAGGAGCGCTTCCCGAAGACCTGAATATTGATACCTCACCTTAGCCAAGCGAAGTGAGACAAAATTGATAGGTGTGGCTTATCTTCCCTTCTTAACATGCCCCATTATTTGATTAACCGGTGGTTACTGACAACCTTATCCAAGCGGTGGCATAATGAGCATAATACTTTCCACCTATCAGCTGGTGAGATGACTATTACTCCCAAGGGTGTATTCAGGATACTCTAGATACTTGTGATGGGAGAGATTATCTACTACAATCTAGGTGAGCAAGGTGGCACTGACGCACTCGGGTGGGTTTTTGATGATGATGAGATCGACAACTATGACATTGCATGGCATGAGATGTTAGATTTTGATTATGCCACACTACCTACTGTGCTTGCCGGATTTGTTGGTGGCTTCCTTTGTCCTAATCACAAGTCAAAGGGATTATCCATTGGATGGAGTCATCTCCTTGAGCAGTTGGTTTCACAGGGGACACGATTCACGTGGGGATCTTGCATGTTGGCACACCTGTATCATGATTTACACCGAGTGGTATACCAGAGATCCACCACATTGTTAACAGGGGTTACAGTGTTGTAAATATGGGCCTGGGAGAATTTTCCCATCACATGACCACTGGCAGACAGGGAGAGACCTATAGGGAGGCCCTACACACATGGATATTCAGGCATTATTGTCCAATGAAAGCTAGGAAAATTGGAGTCTTGGAGATGGGCCCTAGATGACCTGGACACAGTTGTATGGAGACATTATAGAGTTTGTGAGGTCTAGCTAGAGGATGCAATTGAGGTGCCCTATACATTTTTGACTCGGTACCTAATTGGATCTACACCTTATGTTGTTGAGTGATTCCTTTGCATGAGGGTGTTGAGACAGTATGGCAGGATGCAAGGGATTCCACAGGGTACAACCCACTATGCACGTAGGAAGCATGATGTGTCCCCCCGGGGGCCTACTATTTCATATGAGTAGGCATGTGTGGTGTACCTGTCATTAGGAGTGTAGGATTGGGACTATTCTCCTAGTATCATAGACAATGGGATGATTGGTGAGTATGTTGTGCACTTTACATCACACAGGTTTCCTGGATTGACTTGTCCTGATGAGCTAGAGCCAGCCTTTCATGAGGACAATGAGAAGCCATGACGTAGGGCTCTGAGATGACTGAGGGATGGCAAGGGTAGAGGAGGTGGAGATGGGGGAGGAGATGATGGAGATAGAGGGGATGGGGGAAATAGAGATGGAGGAGGAGATTATGGTGGAGGGGATGGAGATGGAGGATATGATAATGGAGGAGATGGAGATGGAGGAGGCAGCGGCGACGCGGTGGCAGTGACATTAGTAGGCATGCCAAGAGCCAATAGTTCTAGACCTACAAGAGTGCTACCTGTGGACTAGGTGACTAGGGTAGTCAGACGGAGGAGGTTAGGATCAGTGGACCAGGTATAGCAGGAGGTTGAGAAGGTATAGGAAGAGGTACCATAGGTTGAGTAGTCACAGGTAGAGGCACCATGATGAATCCTCATTAGAATGCCTTCCCACCACCAATAGGCTTAGATTAGCAATTTTCAAGGTCAGGTTCAATAGTTAGAGGGTCGATTGGCAAAAAGAGATTCTCAAATAGCTCATCTATATGTCCAGATGGCACGGTTATAGGCACATGCACAAATTTCTTAGGCTGAGGCTCAGATTGCCTCTCTAACTGCAGAGAGAGATGTAGCCCTAGACAAGTGCAGACTGGTAGAGATACACGTGATCACTTCCATAGGGAATAGGTCAAGGGAGGCCATAAGGGTCATCCATCATTCAGCTCGTGAGACTGAGTATTATCATTAGCTATATTGTATGGTCATTCCTACTAATCAAAGGGCTCCTATTTTTTCAGAGATGAGCAGGAGATCAAGGTGGAGCCAATCTGAGAGTCGAGGAGTGACAGGGCCACTTCGAATAGATCCCCCACCTGGGGACCCAGGTACATGGGTATCAGTTGGTGTTACCAGACCTTCTGCATCAGGACAGAGTTCCGCTCCACGTCCCAATGGTCACACTGATATGGGACAATGATTATTGATGTATACACCCTTTTATGATGAGATATTGATTATTCCTGCAATGCATCATTGTGATGTATCTTTGATATTTTTGTGATATCATTGTATCTTGGACATTTATTCTTTTTGATGATATGATATGCAGTTGATTCTATTTTGATATTATGGATGCATTTTACTTGCTATATGATTATGTTGTGCAACTATTTACATGATGTATGCTTTATTTTCTACATGGTTATGGATTCTAGATGATGTATGTCTGCATTATTTACATGATGTATGGATATGCGGTGATGTATGACTATGGATGATTCTATGATTCTTTATGCGATGATGTATGATAAATGGATGATTTATGTACTATGTGATGCATGTGCAATGCAATGCTTTCTTACTTTTATGATGTTTCATTGTTTTATCTATGCATATTTATATGAGATGGATGTGATGCAATGATGATGAATTATGGCACATGATTTGATGATATATGAATGTTTTATGCAATGAATCATCTAACTGAATGAACAAATTAATTATTGTTTATATGAATGTTTTCTTATTGTGCAATGCTTACATGTGATGAAATGGACTAACTTATCATGCAAGATGGATGAATTGATTAATTTTGTTAATGTCCAATGTACTCAATCACTTAATATGAGAGATCACACCATTTTGAAGCTTTTGGCCTTGGAAAAGATGAGCTCTTATGATCCCATGCAAAATGAAATGCAATCTACTTCTAAATATGCAAATGAAATGTAATGATGTGATCGAACCGGTCATTTGGTCATTTCTTTTTATCAGCATTGAGCCTTTAAAATGTGGGAAGTGAGTGCAAACATTGATGGTATAATTGAACCATGATGACCTAAGCACTACTTTCCTGGGTTTTGATATTTCAAGTTAGCACAAGCAATGAGGTATAATTGAACCAAGATGACCTGAGTGTTACTTGCATAAAACAGGCAATATTAACCATTCCTATGTGCAAATCCAAAATTTCCTCGATGATACTCTAATGATCATGCCCTGAGACAAACTTGCACATATTAACGACTAATTTATAGATAGTAGACAAGAAAATATCACGTTCCTTCCTTGTTCCTCTAATCAGAGACATCCTTGAGTCACTTAGGAATCATGATAGAGAAAATTGAGATATAACAGTTGAACCATTGTTGTTAAAGTGTTAAAATCTTTAGTCAAAAGATATCATCCATTGATATGTGTTTCCATTGTTGAGACTCATAGTTGATGGTTGATGATTTGATCTTGTGTTCAACATTTGGATGTGTCTCATTCTCACTTGACAAGTGTTTCCTGACTATTGTTATACCTATTTGATTAAGCTCAAAGTGAAAATTTTCCCATAGCTATAAGGTTCAAGATTTTGTCCCCAACCTAGAAATAAACATTATTATGGATATACAACGATGATCCAAACCATGGTGAGATGGTATTGCCTAATTGTCTACAAAAGGCTTTATGATGGATGTATACAAATGTGGTGGATGAATGTAGAAAGAAAGCATGAACTCATAGATGGAAGAGCCAGCTAACAGATAGCGCCTCTTGCCAAGTTTTCACTATCTGTTTGTATTGCATTTTTCTTCATATTTGATTTTTTTTCACTGTTCTTCGTTGTTTTTATATTTTTCTACTTTTTTAATGCTTTTGGATTTTCTTCTTTTCCAGTGTTTTTGGATTTTCTGATTTTTCACTATTTTTTAATTTTCTGCTTTTTCAGACATAAAACTTCTTCAGATTCATTGTGTTGAGAGGTTATTTAAACCACTCGCCTTCTGGTGTTGACAATTTGTAGGCTCCAGATCCATACACAACAACTATGACAAAAGGACCTAACCAGTTTGGTTCAATTTTTCCCTTTTTCTCTCAATATTGTTGGTTGCATGGATTTTCTCTTAAGACAAGATCTCCCAACTAAAATACTCTCTGCTTGACCCGATGATTGTAGCTTCTCATCATCCTTTTCTGATATGCTTTTCAGTGATCAGAAGCATTTTGGCAACGCTCTTGTAGCAACTCTAGTTCTTGTAACCTAGATGCTCTCTGGTCCTCATCTAGAATGAGTCCCTTTAATGATAATCGTAGAGAAGGTATCTCAACTTTAATTGCCAAGATTGCTTTTGACCCATACATAAGGCAATACAGAGTTGCTCTAGTGGGTATACAGATGCTAGTGTGATAAGTCCATAGAGTGGGATTCAACTGAATGTGCCAGTCCTTACCAACTTCATTGATTGTCTTCTTCAAAATTTTCAGGATCATTTTGTTGGATGCCTCAGCTTGACCATTCCCTTAAGGATAGTAGGGTATTGAGAATCTATGTTGGATTTGGAATTGCTCACAAAGTTCTTGTACATCTTGATTCTTAAAAGGTCTTCCATTATCAGTGATAATGGAGATGGGAATGTTGTAACAATAGATGATATACTTGAGGATAAAAGAAGCTATTTGTTTGCATGTCACTATTGTTTGTTGGTTAACAGATTTACCTTTTCTTTGATTTTTATATGTTTTTTTTTCAAATAATGACTAATGCATACCCTTCATGAAAAAGAAAATACACCAATAGTTGGGTGAATCGAGTTTAGGTTTACCCTCTGCATAAGAGTGCAACTCCTCGTAAGATGTTCAATATTTTTTTATGCAGATTACTCAAAAAACAAACACGCTTTTCACAAGAAAGTGAGAAAGGCTTTCACATTCATTTGTCAACATAAAAGAATGCTACAAAATATTTATTAATAAGTGTAAAGCTCATAGATTTTACTCCTGCACATATCCATTCAATATAAAACCCATTCCACCCGAAATACTCAAAGTATTGTAAATGCTGATCAATTCTCGCTCATGCCTCATATGACAAGGGGGATCAGAGCCATTTAAACGACAATGAAGTACCTTTTATACAAAAGAAAATCAATGAATTCACAGACTAAGAAAGAACTGCTAATGAAATAGCATATTCCGCACAGAAGCATACATCCCAACAGAGATTGGTAGTCTTTCAAACACATAGATTTGAAGATCATATCAAAATATCATTTCATTCAAGTACCTAAAATATCTATACTAAAAATTCAAAGAAAATTAAGTATGTTCCTTTCAATCAAAATTTTTAAACCTTTAAAAAGACTTTCAGAACCATATAAATAGACACCAAGCTATGATAGTCTGTTTCAAATAAAACCAGAGTTAAATGATTAACTCTATCCCAAAATTAAAGAAGTTTAGTTTCTTAAAACTAAAAAGAAATAACTAAACTAGAAAAGCGACATGAGCTACGAGCAATAGAAGCATGATCAGGCTCCAGCAGATGACATGGCTTCAACCTATTTGTCTTGTGATGTGAGAGTACTTCGAATGTTCCACTATTCCAGGTGAGCTAAAGAGAATTTTAGAATGAATTGGTAATGTAGGAGGCCTATATGTAGGATTCATTGCTTCCATACCTCTTTCTTTTTGCTTACCTATAGGACCTTACCCTTATGCATTTCCAGATGATCGAAACAGACAACCAACATAGATTCAATTCTTGCAACCTTTGACAAATCTTCAATTGTCAAGGACTTTTCAAGCTGAATCTGACGTATTCGATCTTTGAAAACTTGAATCATCTCTGATGAATCCTCAAGCATTTTCTTATCCTCTTTTAGAAGTTTAAGGTCTATGCATTTAATGTCTTTTTGCATAGTGTCAGTCAATTCCTTCAATTCTTTGAGAAGTTTGAGGAATTCCTCATGTCCCTGCTGAATGATTGAGTTTCTCCACTCAATATTTTCTTTGCAACTGAAGAGTACATTATCATTCAGGCCAGACACTGACTTCTCAGTGAGGAAGTTCATCAATCCATATCTCTGTGTATCTCTCATCTGCCTCAACACAACTAGCCATTTACTTTTCTCTTTCTTCCAAGCAACTATTTATGTTTCTAACTCTTTCCCAACAGACTCTGCATTCTCAAACACCTTGACCAAATAAAAAATATAGCTAGTTCCCTGTTGTGTGATTGATTCAAGCCATTCGCTAAAGACATTTGTAATCATTCAGCTCCTTTGAACCTAATCAAGTAACTTTTGGTTCATGGGAAATTTCAGATCGAATGATAAAGAAACTTGGGAAAGAGGTTGGGGATTTGGATTCTGGATAACATTGATATATTGAGCCATCACTATTATAATCTACTTCATCTCATTCTTATCTTTTCCATCCTTACAAGTCCTAGTGAGGATCCTTTTGGTTGAAGGCTCCAAATGTTTAACATCAGCAACTCGAGAAGTAGCCCCTAGATCAATCTTTTCAATGATAAAATCTTTCTCAGTGATATTCTCGACCTCCTTATCTGTAGGGGGTCTACCCACTTCGACAACCCAGTGTCCCATTTTCTCATCCACATCAATCATGGTTTCTACTTTGAGTCTTTTTGACTTTCAAGTCCTTCCCAAACATTTGCTAACCATATCCTCTATTGGGATTGAAATAGAAATTACATTCCTCTTTTTAGTAAGTGAGTCACTCAGCCACTTAGGAGCGGTGGATGTTTCCTTTGGTAATGGTGATAACAACCATGGTATTCCCATAATCTTTAGGTTGCAGGATTTCCTTTCCTTTATCTATAGCATCTCTGATGGGTTGGTCATGCATCTGAGTATCCATTGCTTCTTAAGTTTCTTCCTCAGAATCTAAGTCCACTACTAGTGAACTTGCCAGGGTTTTCTGGTTACTTTTCCTACTATATGATCTGGTAACACGAGAAGAGACGAAACCCATAGAAGACTCTCCTAGACTTGCAATTTTGGCCTTCTCCATCCTCTGTTTCCTTTCACCTGCAATATCAACAACAACATTAGAAGATGGAAGAGATATTTGGGAAGCCGCACGAGTTCAACCAAATTTCTTATCCTTAGGTGCGGGTATAGACTTTTGTCTGAAATGACAATCTTTCAACCATTTTTCTGTTCTTCTGATCACATTAAAGGTTCTGGCCTAAATGCTATCATTGCCTTTCCTATTCCAATCAATTTCTAGGATAGGTTGTCCATGTATCCTTTCATCGAATTCATGGTCAACTAATTCCTCATATCCATCTTATTGCACCCAAGAAACATTCATAGATAAGCCCATTGTGACAATTTGCTGAACCATGAACCTTGACCAAAACCTTCTTCTAACTTCAAACTCATCAGCACAGTTCTCCAAATAATCCTCCAACTGAGGTTCATGTCGGATATCACTATCAACCTCTAAATTCTCTATAGTAAATGTCGACTATCGAATTTGTATCTAGCAACATACAATTGCGACTTGAATTTTTTGAATTCAAGTTCAAGGTTCAATGCGTCTGAAATAGATGCACAACTATAGTGACCAATTTCTATAGGAAATACCACCCTGGACTTCCCTCCACTCTTTTTTCAATGTATGCTAGTTGACGACAAACTTCAATTAAAACATAACTATCCAAAACAAACCGGGGTAATTTGAAAGGTTCACCCTGAAAACCACCAACTCGAATATAAGTGAACTAAGGGAATTGGATAAAGTAACTACCATAACTGCCAATGAATTCCATGGCCTTCGTTGTCAACCTCTTATTTGTGTTTCCCTGCAATTCGTAAACCAATCTCCCTGCAAAAATGTAATTCCATCTCATAAAATTCTCTGCATATCTATGTTCCTGCAAGTGAGGGTAATCTTCGTATACCTTTATTCTATCAATCTAGGGTTCATGATACAGTCCATTCCAATCCTAAGTACATGCAAGCATATAAAACAAATATGAAGACATAAAGAAACAACTCATTCCTGCAAACCTGTTCAGACTCTCGTGCAATCTTTCTACAATTACTTGCCCCCAATCTAGGTAAGCACTCCCATTCAACATGACTTGGATGTAGAAGTACATCCAGTCTTCCCAGTAGAAGGCATGGGAATTTCCTTTTAACCTATTCAATAGAATGACAATGTCCCACACCTCTGTTATGAAGTGTTCTCTAGTAAACAACCCTAGCAAACTGGACCCCCCCTTTTGAATCTTCAGTAACCAATTCCTGGCAATCACACTTTTATAAGTAGTCTTCTTCTCAGAAAAGAGTGAGTATGATGTGCCAATAGTCCAGTCCTCATATGACTCCTAATGAGGTATACCCATGGCTACCATGACAGTCTCTCTATCAATTTTTAACAGTACTTCACCATTCATGTTCGTGATACATCTGTGCTCTACATCATACCTATTCATACATTCTAATACTAACTCTGGACATGGTGCAATGATGGGAAATATGGTGGCCTCAATCAAACCACTCTTCACTATTCTCTCTATCATTGAATCCTGAACTAGGTTTTTGGCTCTCAAGAAAATCGAAGAGATCCGCCAGGGTTAATGAGGTATTTGCCATCTCTGGGAGTGATCTAATTAGGCAAGAAGTGCAACCTAGTTTTGGTAGAGTGGGCCTCATAATGGCCCCTCTCATTTTAAACAAACAATTACAAGAATGCAATGAATTTTTATACACAGCAAAGGGGAACAAACAACAACTAGCTTCCAGAATAAGAAAATACAGTAGAAGAGAGAATTACTGAAACTAACCTGATCTCAGCAACAAATTCTCAGAAAAATTTTGCATGTAGATACAATACCTCCAATTTCCCCTCTTGCATTGCTACTAAGAAAAATCTAGAAGCAATTGCTAGTTTTTGCAACAAAGATAGACAAAATCACACTCAAGACTTAGCTGGTTGTACTTAATTAAGTAAGTTCGTGTGAGCTAACGCTTGATTTGACGTATAGCCGACATGCATTTAATTTCAGATCGCTCCATCACATGACTCACAAATTATCATGATTGCTTGTCATAATTTTAGAAACTAATATTTTGAATTCCCCATAATATTCTCTTTTCCCATCGCCACATTCACTTTATGATGCATGCATCAATTCTACATAAAACTTCGGCCCTTAAGAATTTGAACTTTGAACTTTGAACCAAGAACCAAGAGGTTCAAAGGTTCAAGTTCAATATTGAGAAATAACACAGAGCAACACAAAACACTGACTACATGACAAGACAAATAGAAGTTAATGAGCAAAGACAAAACTGACGCATGACTGAATTTGTACCTTGAACCTTGAACCAAAAAAGGTTCAACGGTTCAAGTTCAATACAAATTACAACAAAGTGCTCTCCTTACTATAAAACAAAGCCACGAAGAAAATTCTTTAAAGCATGTTTTGAACTTTGAACCTTGAGCTTTTAAAAGGTTCAATGCCTCGGGTTTAAAGAAAGGATCTATATGACCAAAAGAGGAAAGAAACACCAAAAGGCGACCTCCGAGTTTAAAATTTTAATGAAAATTGGGGGAAGGCTAACATTGGCTTTGACTGGGGAATGGGACAGTAAGGGACCAAGACATGAACCTCAGGATCTCTGGTTTTGGAAATGAGCCTTATATCAAAAGGACCAAAATAGACACAGAACCGAACGGAAACAACAAACCAAACACAACAAAAATTATGTACAAGACTTGTGGGGGACTCCCAATTACAATTGATATAATTTCAGATCCTATCCATTTTAGGTCAGGGGAAGAGCAGTACCATCCTGATATGCTAGCTTGAAAGAGTTAGGGCCTTTTACCTCTTGAATTGCAAATGGTCCTTTCCATAATGATTCGAACTTCACATGTGCACCTTTTGGTTCTCTTCTTTTGTCCCAAAGCAGAACCTAATCACCCAACATGAATTTATGTGGCTTGGCTTTCCTGTCAAATATTTTATTGACCCTCATTTGATGTTCTATAATCTGGTCAACCAATTTATCCCTTTCTTCATCAATTCTCATCAAATGCATAATCCTCTTCTCTAGAGAATCTTGAAAATATACATCTTCAATAACAATCTGCAACTTTGAAGTTGTAAGTTCTAAGGGAAGTGACACTTGAGCCCCCATGTCATACACCAATTCAAAAGGTGACATACCTATATAGCTCTTTTTGGAGATGTATGATCCACCCAAAGAGCTTCATACAATCATTTGTGCCAGTCTTTGAAATTTTCACTCACCAACTTCTTCATAATATTTATCACATTTTTATTACTTAACTCCGCCTGGCCATTACCCTAAGGATAATAATCTGATGAGTGAGCAAGAGATATCCCATGATCATAACAAAACAATGAAATCTCAATAGAGGAGAAGTTAGTTGCATTATCAACCACAATTTTTTGAGGAACTCCAAATCGAACTAGAATATTTTCTTTAAGGAAATTACAAACAAACTCAGAAGTTGTCTTCTGCACTGGAATAGCTTCAACCCATTTGGTGAAATAATTTGTGGCTGTCAATATGTGTGTATGTCCATCACTTGAGGTAGGTGACAAGGGACCTATAAAATCTAAACCCCATTGTTTAAATGGTTCATCAATAACAACCGGTCTAAGAGGTAATGCTGCAAGTTGTGGCTTTCTCGCAAATAACTTACATTTTCCACACTTAGCTACCCAAGCATATGCATCCTTAAACATACCTGGCCAAATAACAATTTCTCAAGATTTTGTAGGCAGTTACTTTTGATGAAAAATGACCACCATAGTGTTCATGATGAAAGGTTTTCAACAATGACTCTTGAAGTGACTTGTCCACACAGCGTAGGAAAGTTCCATCCAACCCCTTTTTGTATAATACATCATCAAAAATAACATATTTGGCAGCTTTTAATCTCAAATTTTTTTTTTACCTTCGAGAGAGATGCTCTGGACAATACCCATAAGTTAAGTAATATGCAACATCTACAAACCAGGAATCTTGAAGTCCAAAAAATAAGACTAAGGGCATCTCCTCAGTCGCTTCATTCTTACTTTCTATAATTAACTTACACAAACCTTGTCCCCTCACTAATTTTGTTGGTTTAATGTCCAGATTAAACTCCTATATCTTAGACACCCATGAGGCTCTATTATTGATTCCAATATCTTGTTGTGTTAAGATGCTCTTAACAGCTAAATGCGGCACATAGACTATTGCATGAGAATGAAGAATATAATACCTAAATTGTTTTACAACTTTCACGACTGCATACGCTTGCTTTTCCATCAGGGAATATTTCAATTCATGCTTTTTAAGGGGAACACTCATGAAAGATATTGGAACTTCTTCATTTTCTTCATTCTTTTGTAACAAAATCCCTGACATGGTATGTTCTGAGGCATAACAATAAATGATAGAATTTTTTCTAAAATCTGGATTAACAAGAATAGGTGCTTGAGCAATAGCTTCTTTTGCTGATTCAAATGCTTTCTTTTCCTCTTCATTCCATTTGAATAATTTCTTTTCACTCATCAAGTTTAAAATGTACCTAGTGATTTATGTAAAATCTGGAACAAATCTCCTCAGGAAATTTACTTGCCCAAAGAAAGACCTAACTGCATTTTTGTTTGATGGTAAGCTTAATTGTTGAATTACCTTTACTCTCTCAGGATCCACTCTAACTCCTTTAGAAATGATGTGGCCAAGTAATTTACCTTTTGTAACCCCAAACATTGACTTCTTTGGATTCAATGACACTCCATGTTCCTAACACCTTTGCAATACCTCCTTCAAGTCTCTTAGGTGATGCTTTCTCCTCTTCGAGAAGACAATTAAATCATCAAGATATACAACAATTATTTTATCTTTCAGATGACCAAAAGATAAATCCGAAGCCCTTCAGAAGGTGGCTCCTACATTTATCAGACCAAATGGCATCCTATTATAGGTGATAGTACCCCAAGGAGTGATGAAAGTAGTTTTATGCTGTTCACTTTCTGAAACACTAATCTGATTATAACCAAAAAAACCATCAAGCATAGACATCATTTATGAACCTGAGACTGTTTGCAAAATATGATCCATAGAAGGTAATGGATAAATATCTTTGAGACTGGCCTGATTCAAATTCCTAAAGTCCACACGAATTCTTATCTCTCCATTTTTCTTATGGACATGGACAATGTTGGATATCCAAGTAGAATGGTGAATATGGTATATAATCCTGGCTTTCAACATTTTGTCTACCTCCTGAAATATAGCTTCAACTACTTTGGGGTTAGAATTTCTAAGCTTTTGTCGGAAAGGACTCATTCCAGGTTTCAGAGGGATGTGATGTTGAAATTTTCCTTCCCTAAAGTTCTTCAGCTCATCATAACACCAAGAAAAAATGTCTTTCTATTCCAATAGGAGAGTGATGAACCTTTCTTTCTCTTAAGATGTGCAACATTTTCCTAGATTTATATACTTGGGATCTTCCTCAGTTCCAATGTTAACTCTTTCATAACCACCAACATCTTGTACTGTAGGAATCTGTTCATCTTTTCTTTTCTTATAGGCATCATGACAATCAAAGAGATGTTCTAAAGAGACAAACGCTTTAGAAAATTTATTCCCTTTTAATTGTATTACCCCATCATTCATTTCTCGACCCCACTCTGGTGAAAACTCTTTACATTCAACATCTGATCCTTTAAATAATGTAGTAGCGAATGTTTCTACACAATGCAAGAAGTTGTTGATTTGTTTGTCATTCTTGAAGACCTACCAAAATTCAGAATTATCAAGTACACCAGGTTGGTATATCAATTCCACTCGATAGGTGTCATTTGTAAACTCAGGATGAGGAATCAATAGAGAAGTCGATATTGCTAAAGAATCAGCTTTGGAGTTTTGTTCTCTGGGAATGGCTTCAATAGAAAATGCATCAAAACCTTCAATTTCATTCCAGACTCTATTTCGGTAATGCTTCAATATCTCATTATTCACATTGAATAATCCTCTGACTTGTTTCATAATCAACTCTACATCTCCTTTAACTTGTAGAAGCTTTACTCCCAATTTTTTCACTTCAACTAATCCTAACAACAAGGCTTCATACTTGGCGATATTGTTTGTGTTCATGAATACCAGTTTAAAAGAAAAAGGAATGTGTATACTAGAGGGAGGAATGAGAACTACCCCTGCACCAGAACCTGATGTTGAACAACTTCCATTGAATTCCATCAACCATAAATTCTCTTCTGCCTTCGGTTGTGACCAATTCTCTGCAGCTTCATTATCAGATAAGATCATATAATTTCCGAATTGGCATTCATGGTACAAAATTTAAGCCTTTAGATCATCAGAGGGAAAAACAATGAACTTGGATTTAGGTCCGGGCTGCAAAATGATTCATTGTTTTCCTATGGGAATGGTGGCTTGAGACCAATCCATCATTATCTCGCCCCCTAAGTCTCTACAAAATGTGCGACTTAATAACATGTCGTAACTTGTAGGGATATTAGCTATTAAAATGGTTAACTTAATTCTTTTATTTGGATGAGCAACAAGGACCACTTGAGCATCTTTGATCTGTCCTAATAAGGGTATTTTTTTGGAGTCCATTGAATAACATATGCCAAAGGTTTTTGTTAAGGATAATCCCAAAGCCTTAGCTACTGTAGATGGCAAAATATTATCTGAAGCACCTGAGTATATAATATAGTTGTTTAATTTGTGACCATTTATGAACAATGATATATAAAAATGCTCAGGTTTTGATTCAAGAACATATAGCGTATCATCAGTTTGAAGGGCCATTATTTCAAGGATAACTTCATGAGTAATAGGATGAGTTAACACATCACCTTGGGAAGACAATGTAGCATTAATTGACTATTGTACCACGTTAGCTTGTGATGCATTATTTCCTTTTACAAACTTAAATAGCCTATCAAGTTCTTTGGGATTTAATTTAAGGTATTTAGCCAATGTAATTTGAATCCGAGAGGATTTACAAAACTCTACAATATCAAATGAACTTTCAATCTCTACAAATTTCATCAACTGGGGTTCTTGAGGCTTATTATCATTATTATGAAGCCTAGAAACAATAACCTTACCTTTAGAGTTCACAACAGAAGATGAAGAAGCACCCCAAGGTTTTAAATTCTATTGATTCCTTGTCAGTACAACACATGAAGGATCCTCCAAGGTAACCAAAATATCACCTCCTCTTTTTGAATCTAACTCGTACTCCAAGAAGTGGATTTTAGAGTCGCCAGGTTGCCTACAAGATTCTTCTTCACTTAGTTCATTTGAAATCTCTTTAGAACCATTCAGTTGCGCATAACACACCATTTTTGCACAAGAATTACCATCATGATCATCAGTGAGATGAAAAAAACACATTCCCCTTTGGTGGTGGAGCTTCAATTGCCAATCTTTGTTGGGTCAGGGGTAATTGCAAGGATTTATTCCCAATTCCCATAGACTGATTTGTATTCCTCCTTGGTATATCTTGGTAAGGTGATGAATAAGATGTACTAGCCTTGGGTAATTGTCTTTTGAGCATTATTACATCATTCATCAATCTCTGAATTACAAGATCTGAAGAAGTAGAGGGTTGCACATTGGGCACTTGTACTTCTCTCTTCCATTTTCCTACAGTGATTAAGTCATCCTCCAATTCAACGACAAGTGTTTTAACATCACTTAGAGTTGCAACTTTTTGTCTGCGAATCAAGAAACTTATCTTCAAGGGCATAGAATTTATAAAAAAACATTTCAAGTTACCATCTGAGGGTTTATGATTTGCAGGAATTTTATGAACAATTTTATCAAATTTAGCCAGGAAATCTCTCATAGATTCTAGAATTTCTTTTTTTAACTGAGCTAATTGAGCCAAAAGAGAATGCTCATCCTCTTCTACCTTCAACCCAGCTTCAAACCTAGTTTTCAAATCTTGCTAGTTTTTTATTACACTATTTGACAAATGATAAAACCAATTTGTAGCTGCTTCAGTTAATGTTTGTACAAACAGTCTTGCTGCAACATCTTCATGCTAGACAACTATTACACCACATGCTACATTAAATGCATTCAAATGTTCATTAACTGTGAGCTTCCCATCACCACTAAATTTAAGCAAACGATCCCTCGCTCCTTTAGGTAAGGCATTCAAATTTAGACCAAGGTTCAATGGACCTACTGCAGGCCCCCAAGGATTATTTGCTGCCATTGGGAGAATGATATTGAGAGGTGTTGGATTGATTACACTAGGTAAGGAAACACCATACAAGGTTAGGGCTTGACAAACTGAGGATACATGGAGTGGAGGGGATGGAGGAGGTCTACTTTTTACTCGTCTCGTAGGTGAAAAGGATGACTGAAAATCTAGGTTTTGTAATTCTTGAAAAACAGAGTCAACTATTCCTTCACGCCTCTGAGATCTAGTATATCTTCTTGGCTCCAGCCTGTTTACAATGCAAAATTTTAATGGCACCAAATAAACTCTAAAATATTGACAATCCAATTATTTGTATCCTATAACCAAGTGACCAATCTTATTATTCGACTCCCCAGCAAAGTTGCCAAAAATCTGTTGGTTAACAGATTTGCCTTTTCTTTGATTTTTTATATGTTTTTTTAAAGTAATCACTCGTGCATACCCTTCACGAAAAATCAAATACACCAACAATTGGGTGAACCGAGTTTAGGTTTACCCTCTGCATAAGAGTGCATCTCCTCATAAGATGTTCAATAAATTTTCATTCAGATTAATCAAAAAACAAACACACTCTCACCAAAAAGCGAGAAAGGCTTTCACATTCATTTGTCAACACAAAAGAATGCTACAAAATATTTGTTAATGTGTAAAGCTCACAGACTTTACTCCTACACATATCAATTCAATATAAAACTTATTCCACCTGAAATACTCAAAGTAGTGTAAATGGTGATCGATTCTCACTTATGCCTCATAGGACAAGGGGGATCAGAGCCAATTAAATGACAATGAAGTCCCTTTTAAATAAAAGAAAATCAATGAATTCATAGACTAAGAAAGAACTGCTAATGAAATAGCATATTTCGCACATAAGCATACATCCCAACAGAGATTGCTAATCTTTCAACTAAGATTTGAAGATCATATCAAAATATCATTTCATTCAAGTACCAAAAATATCTATACTAAAAAATTCAAAGAAAATTAAGTCTGCTCCTTTCAATCAAAATTTTTCAGACCTTTAAAAAGACTTTCAGAACCATATAAATAGCCACCAGGCTATGATAGTTTGTTACAAATAAAACCAGAGTTAAATGATTAACTCTATCCCAAAGTTAAAGAAGTTTAGTTTCTCAAAACTAAAATGCAATAACTAAACTAGAAAAGCAGCATGAGCCGCAAGCAACAGAGGCACGATCAAGCTCCAATAGATGACGTAACTTCAACCTGTTTGTCTTGTGATGTGGGAGTACTTTGAATGTTCCACCACTCCAGGTGAGCTAAAGAGAAGTTTAGAATGAGCTGGTAATGTGGGAGGCCTATATGTAGGATTTTTTGCTTCCATACCTCTTTCTTTTTGCTTACCTATAGGACCTTACCCTTATGCTTTTCCAGATGATCAAAGCAGACAACCAACATAGATTCAATTCTTAAAACCTTTGACAAATCTTCAATTGTCAAGGACTTTGCTTCTTGAATCTGCTATATTTGATCTTTGAAAACTTGAATCATCTTTGATGAATCCTCAAGTGTTTGCTTATCCTCTTTTAGAAGTTGAAGGTCTATGCATTTCATGTCTTTTTGCATAGTGTCAATCAATTCCTTCATTTCTTTGAAAAGTTTGAGGAATTCCTCATGTCCCTGCTGAAAGATTGAGTTTCTCCACTCAATATTTTCTTTGCAAATGAAGAGTACATTATCATTCAAGCCAGACACCAACTTCTCAGAGAGGAATTTCATCACTCCATATCTCCATGTATCTCTCATTTGCCTCAACACAACCAGGCATTTACTTTTCTCTTTCTCCCAAGCAACTATTTATGTTTCTAACTCTTTCCAAATAGACTCTGCGTTCTCGAATACTTTGACCAAATTAGAAATATAGCTAGTTCCCTGCTGTGTGATTGATTCAAGCCATTCAGTAAAGACATTTGCAATCATTCAGGTCCTTTGAACTTGATCAAGTAACTTCTGGTTCATGGGCGATTTCAGATTGAATGATAAATAATCTTGGGAAAGAGGCTGGGGATTTGGATTCTGGATAGCATTGATATACTAAGCCATCTGTATTATAATCTACTTCATCTCATTCTTGTCTTTTTCATCCTTCCAAGTCCTAGTGAGGATCCTTTTGGTTGAAGACTCCAAATGTTTAACATCAACAGCCCGAGAAGTTGCCCCTAGATCAATCTTTCTCAATGATATTCTCGACCTCCTTATCTGTCGAGGGTCTATCCACTTCTACAATCCAGTGTCTCAATTTCTCATCTACATCGATCATGGTTTCTATTTTGAGTCTTTTGGACTGTGAAGTCCTTCCCAGACATTTGCTAACCATATCCTCCATTGGGATTGAAATAGGAATTACATTCCTCTTTTTAGTAAGTGAGGCACTCAACAACTTAGGAGCGGTGGATGTTTTCTTTGGTAATGGTGATTGTTGGTTAATGGTGATAACAACCATGGTATTCCTATAATTTTCAAGTTGTGGGATTTCCTTTCCTTTATTTGCAGCATTTGTGATGGGCTAGTCCTACATCTAAGTATCCATTGCTTCTTAAGTTTCTTTCTCAAAATCTAAGTCCATTACTAGTGAACTTGACAGGGTTTTCTGCTTACTTTTCCTACTATGTGATCTGGTAACACAAGGAGAGGCAAAACCCATAAAAGACTCTCTTAGACTTATAATTTTGGCCTTCTTCATCCTTTGTTTTCTTTCACCTACAATATCAACAACAATGTTAGAAGAAGGAAGAGATGTTTGGGAAGCCGCACGAGTTCAACCAACTTTCTTATCCTTAGGTGCGGGCATAGACTTTTGTCTGAAGCGACAATCTTTCAACCATTTTTTTGTTCTTTTGATAACACTAAAGGTTCTGGCCTAAATGCTATCATCCTTTTACCTATTGCAATCAATTTCTAGGATAGGTTGTCGCTATATCCTTTCATCGAATTTGAGGTCAACTACTTCCTCATCTCCATCTTCTTGCACCCAAGAAACATTCATAGATAAGCCCATTATGACAATTTGTTGAACCATGAACCTTGACCACACCCTTCTTCTAACTTTGAACTCACCAGCAAAGTTCTCCCAATAATCCTCCAACTGAGGTTTATGCCAAAAATCACTATCAACCTCTAAATTCTCTATAGCGAATTCTCGACTATCAAATTTGTATCTAGCAACATACTATTGCAACTTGAATTTTTTGAATTCAAGTTCAAGGTTCAATGCGTTTGAAATAGATGCATAACTATAGTGACCAAGTTCTACAGGAAATACCACCCCAGACTTCCCTCCACTCTTTTTGTCAATGTATGCTAGTTGACGACAGACTTCAATTAAAACATAACTATCCAAAACAAATTAGGGTAATCTGAAAGGTTCACCCTGAAAATTGCCAACTAGAATATAAGTGAACTGAGGGAATTGGATAAAATAACTACCATAAATGCCAATGAATTCCATGGCCTTCGTTGCCAGCCTCTTACTTGTGTTTCCCTACAATTCTTAAACCAACCTCTCTGCAAAAATGTCATTCCATCTCATAAAATTCTTTACATATCTATGTTCCTACAGGTGAGGGTAATATTCGTATACCTTTATTCCATCAATCCAGGGTTCATGATACAGTCCATTCCAATCCCAGGTACATGCAAGCATATAAAAAAATATGAAGACATAAAGAAACCACTCATTCCTGCAAACCTATTCAGACTCTCGTGCACTCTTTCTGCAATTACCTGCCCCAAATCCAGATAGGCGCTCTCATCCAGCATGACATGGATGTAGAAGTACATCCAGTCTTCCCAATAGAAGGCACAAGCATTTCCTTTTAACCTTTTCAACATAATGACAATGTCCCACACCTCTGTTATGAAGTGTTCTCTAGTAAGCGGCCTTGGCAACCTAGACCTCCCCTTTTGAATCTTCAGTAACCAATTCCTGGAAATCACACTTTTATAAGTACTCATTTTCTCATATTAGAGTGAGTATGGTGTGCCAATAGTCCAGTCCTCATATGGCTCCTAATGAGGTATACCCATGGCTGCCATCATAGTCTCATTGTCAATTTTTAACAGCACTTCGTTATTGATGTTCCTGATACACCTGTGCTCTGCATCATACCTATTCATACATTTCATTACTAACTTTGGGCATGGTGTATAAATGGGAAATGCGACGACCTTAATCAAACCACTCTTCACTATTCTCTCCATCATTGAATTATGAACTGGGTTTTTGGCTCTCTCAAGAAAATCGGAGAGATCCGCCAAGGCTAATGAGGTATCTCCCATCTCCGGGAGTGAACTAACTAGGCAAGAAGTGTAGCCTAGTTTTGGTAGAGTAGGCCTCATAATGACCCCTCTCATTTTAAATAAACAATTACAGCAATGCAATTAATTTTTATACACAACAAAGGGGAACAAACAACAGCTAGCTTCCATAATAAGAAAATATAACAGAAGAGAGAATAACTGAAACTAACCCGATCTCAACAGAAAATTCTCAGAAAACTTTTGCGTGCAGATACAATACCTCCAATTTCCCCTCTTGCATTACTACTAAGAAAATTCTAGAAACAACTACTAGTTTTTGCAACAAAGATAAACAAAATCACACTCAAGACTTAGCTGGTTGTACTTAATTAAGTTCATTTGTGTGAGCTAACACTTGATTTGACGTATAGCCGACATGAATTTAATTTCGGATCACTCCATCACACAACTCATGAATTATCATGATTGCTTGTCATAATTTTAGAAACTAATATTTTGAATTCCCCAAGATATTCTCTTTTCCCACCACCACATTCACTTTATGATGCATGTATCAATTCTACATAAAACTTAGGCCCTTAAGAATTCAAACTTTGAACTTTGAACCAAGAACCAAGAGGTTCAAAGGTTCAAGTTCAATATTGAGAAATAACACAGAGCAACACAAAACATCGACTAAGCGACAAGACAAATAACAGTTAACAAGAAAAGACAAAACCAATGCATGGCTGACTTTGAACCTTGAACCTTGAATGAAAAAAGGTTCAACAATTCAAGTTCAATACAAATTACAACAAATTGCTCGCCTTACTATAAAACAAAGCCGCGAAGAAAATTCTTTAAAGCGCGTTTTGAACATTGAACCTTGAACTTTTAAGAGGTTCAATGCCTCGGGTTCAAAGAAAGGAAATACATGACCGAAAGAGGAAAGAAACCCCAAAAGGTGACCTCTGAGTTTAAAATTTTAATGAAAATTGGGGGAAGGCTAACATTGATAAAGGCACTGCTTCAATCCATTTAGTAAAATATTTTGTAGTAGTCAAAATAACCTCGTGTCCATTTGAAGATGAAGGGTCAATCTTTCCTACCAAGTCTAGACCCCACTGAGAAAATGACCATGATCCTACCAAAGGATGTAGCTCTTATGTTGGTGCATGTATTAGATTGTCGTGCATCTGACAGTGTTTGCATTTCTTGGCATATGTGAAGGAATCTCTTTCCATAGTGGGCCAATAATAACCCAAGCATATGAGTTTCTTGGTCAGTGTAAGACCACTTGAATGTGTGCCACAAATACCTTCATGGACTTCATTTAAGATTTTTTTGGATTCATCACGTTCGAGGCACCTGAGGAGAGTGTTATCCAGACGTCGTCTGTAAAGGGTATCAACGATAATGGTATAACGAGCGGATTAATGGATAAAGTTTCATTTCTGGTTTCGTGAGAGATATGGGGGAAGGATATTATCTTGCAAGTAAAGATATGTTGGGCCATAACGTGAGGATTCAATTTCGGATATATTGCAGACGATTTGTGTGTCGGGGGATTCATGGGATGGATAAAAGAGTTCTTCCACCAGGAATTCATAACACTCTTGGTTCTCTTGAGTTTGTAAAGGAGATGCTATCATTTCCATGGCATCTGCTACTTTATTTTCATTTCTTGGGATCTAAACAAAAGTGATCGCTACGAAGTATTTCTTGAAATCATCAACCAGTGTCTTGTAGGGCATCAGTTTATCATCCTTGGTTTGGTACTCATGATTTATTTGGTTGATAAGTAGCTAGGAATCACCATAGATATGTAACTCTATGATATTCTATTCAGTGGCCATCTTGAGACCAATGACTAGTGCTTCATATTCTGTCGTATTATTTGTACATGGGAAGCTCAGCCTATACGATTTAGGGATAGTGTGGCCCTGAGGCATTATGAATAGGATTCATGCACCTGATCCATGTTGTGTGTAAGAGCCATCAAAATACAGTTCCCAAGTCTTCTTGCTGATAGTGAGAACATCTACATCAGAAAATTCAATGTGTAATGAAATATCATCATGCAGGGGCGCTTCAAGTAGTTGATCTGTAATTACTTGCCCTTTTATAGATTTTCGATCAACATACTCAAAGTCAAATTCACTCAGCATGATGACCCATTTAGCTAGTCAACCCTGTTAGTATTGCCTTACTTAGCATATACTTTAGAGGATCAATCTTGGAAATAAGCATAACTGAATGTGTGAGCATATAATGTGGCAACTTTTGGGTTGCGAATACTACTACGAGGAATGTTTTCTCCATGATTGTGTAGTTCAACTCATATCCAACTAGAGTTTTGTTGATATAGTAGATTTCTCGTTCTTTTCCTTCATTGTTATGTTGTGCTAGGAGAGCTCCTAGTGATACTTTTGTAGCTGAAATGTAAAGCAACAATGGTTTTCCTTCAATCAGCGATGCTAGTACTAGTGGAGTTACCAAATATTCCTTGGTTTGAGTAAAGGATTCCTCACATTTGTCATTCCATCTGAATGGAGCATTCTTGTGCAATAAGTGAGTGAATTTTTTTTTGTTGAAATTTTACAATGTTTTTTTATTTTTAATGATTTTACGATTTTTAGATATTTTCAAAGTCGTTCTGATTCATTTCCCGATAAGAAATTTGAAAACGCTTCCCTATCAGGCTGATTAGTTGATTAAAAATAAGTGAGATAAAAGTCCCACTTAATGCCCCTTTTTGAGTTTAAAAGGTAAAAGTGATCTTTTACTTCTCACATTTGTGCATTTGAGTTGTTGAAATTGTTTTCTCTTGAGAAAAATGGCGATCCCCTACCACCAGCATAGGTTCGAGCGAGTTAGACATCATTAGCATCCTGCAACCCATGGTCCACCAGTATGTACCCCAAGAAAACTGTCCTTTGTTCATCTTTAATTAATTTTTTAAATAAAATTAGCTAGTTTAAATAAATCAATTTTTAGCATTTTTAGCACATGGGTTTTATTTTTGTTTGGATATTTGTGATGGGATTTCAAGAGGATTGATTGATGAAAATGAGGATAATTTATAGGATTTCCAAGGCCAAAGCTGAGGTGGCAGGAATCAATAGTCTCGGTTCGATCTAAAGATATCAAGGGCTAGAATTGAGGAAATTGGAGAAGAGGTTGGAGGGAGGGACACATGTCATCTATGTGGCGACAAGTGTCAAGGAACCTTTCTCATGAGAGGGCAAGTGTCCAAGGAGAAAGGACATGTGGCCAAAGTGCCATGTGTCTCAAGGAGGGGATACCCAACACACATGAGGTTAGGATAAGGAAGTTAGGATGTGCAAGATAAGATAGGGTTAGTTAGACTCAGGATTAGTTAGAATGGGTTAGGTTAGTGGGTGGTTAGAAGTTAGGAGCCATGTACTCATATTTGAATTTAGAAATTCAAATAATAGGGAAAAGGTAGTTAATCTCAACAAACTTGGATTTGTTAATTTTAATTATGGGATTAGAAGAATTGATTTAAATGGAGGGAAATTAATTAATTTAGAATTAATTAATCAAAGGGGGATTATGAAATGAACTATATAAATAAATCATTTAGATTTATTTACAAGTAGATGAATAGGGAAATTAATCAAATTACTTGTGAATTTAATTAATCTGGAAGGGCTACTAATTAAATAACTATGTATTTAATTAATTATCTTCAGACCATTTTTAGGTGTCTACATTACCATGTAAGAGTTGATGATTGAGTTTGAGAAGCCAATAATCATTTGCAAGAACACCACCTATCACAGAGAAATTAAGCAAGGATAATTTTCTCATCACACTGGTACAAAAACAACAATATATGACTAAAAAAACTGCTAAAAATTGCATACAAATGACTAATCTTGGTCAAGTGACCATTAGTAGTTTATTGCTAGTCATTCATACTATGACCAAATTTATGACTAAACTATTTTAGTCATTTATTGGTGATTTTGATTAATCAATTTGGTCATTGATTTGGTCATTGATTTAGTCATTTATTGTTGTTAACTGGTCATTTATTTAGTCATGGTAGTCATTTACTGAGTTTTGGGTTTGTGGGTTTGTGGGTTTGTGTTGTATATCTACTGATTAATATCTTCTTTCTCTTTCAGACGAATAGAAGATAAGCTTTGGGATTGAGTTTATATATATATATATATATATATATATATATATATATATATATATATATATATATATATATATATATATATATATATATATATATATATATATGTATGTATGTATGTATGTATGTATATATATATACTATTGAAATTTAACATAAAAAATTAGGCTTTAAATTTGAATTTGAATTTGTATAAAAGCTACTTCTAATAAAGAGAGCAATTGTTCTTCTAGAGAAATTCTCACCTCCAACATACATACATATATATCTATATATACTAACAAAATACTAAAAATTGCATATATATATATATATATACTAAAATTTTGGTCATTTATATTATATATTGTAATATATATGATAGATATTATAATATATATTTTTAATTTATATTAAAAAATTTGAAGTCGATCATGGAGGCCGCAACACCCATGGTGGGGGGTCTACGACCTCCATGGAGGTCGTAGAACCCATGGTGGGGGTTGTGACCTCCATGGAGGTCGCAACATCTACAACCGTGGAGGCTGCGACCTCCATGGAGGCCACAACACCCATGATGAGGATTGCGACCTCCACGGTGGTCGCAACACCCACAATCGTGGGGCCTACAAACTCCATGGAGGCTACAGAACCCACGATGGGGGCTGCGACATCCATGCAAGTCGCAACACCCACAACTGTGGGGGCTGCAACCTCCATGGAGGCCACAACACCCATAGTCATGGAGTGTACGACCTCCATGGAGGTCGCAGATCTTCATGGGAGGGTCAAAAGGGAGGGGGAATTCAAACCCCTACCTATAAAAAAGTAAACAATTAAAAAAAACATATAAATCCTCCAAATTTAAAGCGAACAAAAACCATATAATATTTTCATGGCTACCATTCTTTTCCAACCCACACCTGTGAGAAATCTGCAAAAAGAACAAAGAAAAGATGCAAACAATATGAGAATTAAATCAAATCTAGGGTTTCACTAAGAAAACAAAAGGGAAAGAAAAAAAATTTCAAAAGAAAATTGGTGCAAAGCCAAAACAAATAAAATGGAGATTTTGATCTCCCACAAATGCCTATGGCCACCACTCCTTTCCAACCTAGAAATCTGCAAACAATTACATCAGATCTAGGGTTTTTTAAATATATATATATGATGTTTAGTTGTGTATTTTATACGATGATCAAATTAGTCATTTATTTAGTCATTTATAGTTGTGTTGCAAAAATTGACTAGAATTTGGTCATTTTTACTTGTTGTGACTAAAAGTTTTAGTCACCTGGTCATTTATTTGCCATATTTCTACTAGTGTCACAACCTCAAAATTATATATTGATTTCATAAAAGAATATGATTACAATGAATGAATGAATGAAACCCTAGATGCAAAACCCTAATGCTAGATTAAATTAGCTAGCATCAAGTGTCACAAGCATAATAAATGTAGCATCATAAATTAGGGGCTCATACTCTCGTTAAAGTGGGGGATAATAGTAGTGTTATAAATTGTAACCATTCCAATTTAAACCCCATGTTTGTAACCATTCCCCCCTTTCTCTTTGTTTTGATCTTGTTTGTAGAAGGACCAAGGCGTGGGATGGCTTGGTCAGGAGTAGGGTGCCCCAAAACACCCTAGTCCCTCTCAAACAAGCCCCAATTTGAAATAGGGCTGGTTATATATCTCCTTGATAGCATTTGATCTGTAAGGCTACACATGACCATTGGAGGTTAGCCTAATCGGTAATTTACCTAGGGAACCCTATATAAAGGCATAATATCAATTCATTTTAGACCTAGAGGCAATCCATGAGCTACTTAAAGTATTTGTGCATCTATTAATTATTCATCATTAAGCATCTTAAAAGATCCAAGACTGCATATTCATCATTCAAGCATTGTGGAGTAAATTTACATCAATCTTCATGCAAGCATGGGTGTGTGATTAGAGTTTTTCATGTCTATGTATTTTTCATGCAATTACACTCAACATTAGTGATTACATTCAAAGAGCATTGCATCATCATCAACAATTGTAAATTTCAGGTGTATCTCCTTAACATTTATTTCAGTATTTGCATTATTTCATTCAAGGTTAATTCCAAAACTGGTGTTTGACTTAGGGAAAACCCTATCCCCAATATCTTTCCCTTTTTTGTGTGTGCAGGAAATAGGTGCAAGAGTTGTACTTGGAAATTTTGAATGTGTCAATGGCGACAAACTTGTTCAGCTTTCAATGGGGGAAAATTCAAAGGGCCAGGGTGGATTTTCTCTACCTAGTCCTAAAAAATTAGGTCAAACTTCTAAGAATAGGTTCTAAACATCTTATTTTTCCCAGATCTCAGTTGATGGCTCAGTGGGACATCTGTAGCTTACTATTTCTATCAATTTACCTCAATTATCCCTCATTTTGCCTTAATTTCATAATTACATTCCAAATTCAATTAAGAAAGAGGATAATCAACCCCAAACAATTAAATCCAATCAGAATCTCAGACCTTTCCTCATTAAGATTGGGCCTAAATCTATCAAGTTCAATCCTCTTTCAATGTAGTGGTGTTGATTGGGTTATTTAGTGGATTTACTTGGTGAAACCCCAATTCCCAATTTTCCACACATTACATTTTGGTGAACCTGATTCTTTGAATGTTTATTTCTAATTTATGGTCTTAGATCTAATTTTTAAGGAATTTGAAAAATAAATTTTTCACTCATAGATCATATAAACATAAATTTAGTGGTTAATTTTATTAAAAAAACCCTAATTTATTTTGTTAAATTTGACTTGTGGGTTTCCATAATTTTTCACTTATATTTTCAAATATGATTTTAGGCACTCATAATAGAATTTACTAAATCTGATGTGCTTTCTATTTTACATATGCTTACATTGCTTTTTAGTTACATTTATCACAATCATGTGTTGGATAATGGCTTCCTTCATTTTACATTACTTATTTTCATTCATAGTACTCTTGCACATTGCATTTGTAGGGTTTCAAAAATATTTCCTACTTGCAAATCATATCTTAGAGATTTTATACATATTGCATGTTGCTTTATCATGATATTTTTAAGAAAATGCATTACATATGTAGATCACATAAAGGCTTTTGTAGACAATGATAATCCTATAGACAACATTAACAAAGTTAATACTTGTACCTCTCCTAAGGTATCTAATTTGAATAAGGAAAGATTCAATACTCCTATCAATTATCTCTCTACTGGAGAGCAAGTATTGAAGAGAAACATGATACCTTCCTCTTCTCATGGGCATACTCTAGTGCACAGGGGGGGGACATCAAAATGTTGGTTTTTCAATCACATTAGATCCTCCTTATTTTCCTAGAGCTTATCATAATCATCAATGTATTTGTAGAGAAGATGATCTTATGAATTTATTTATGATCTATCTCCTCACATAACATTAAGAAAAGATTAAGCCTTAGATAATAAAGACCTTCCTTCCCAATCTATCAAAGAGGATATGAATAATGGTGATAGAGAGGAGAATCTCCCTATAAAGGATATTCCTTCTTCATCTAATTCTCCTTTCGACCCTTCCATGTGCCCTTATACTACCAATTTTAAAGAAATCCATGATAATAGTCCTTCTTCACAATTTAAAAGTTCTTATAGAAGTGGTTATAATATACTCTCAAAACAAGGTAATAGTGGACAATGAATTGGAAAATATGAAGAAGGAATAAAAGTCCCTATAAACCCTCCTTCACAAGCTAGTACAAAAGGTCAAGGACATCCTCATCATTCACCTATGGATGATCTCCTTAGGGTGCAAAATCTTAAGGAGTACTTTTCAAAACATAAACTTTATCATCCATCAAAAGGTGCTTCTTCCTCAAACAATCTACTTTGCTCATATCATCAAACTCATAATCATCATGCCAATAATTGTGTTGATTTTCAAAAGGGAATACAAGAACTCATTTATAATGGAACTATCAAAATCATAGAAGACAATCCTCCTCCTTCTAGAAAACCTTGGCTTACATCTCAAGGGACAATACCTCCTATTGATGATCAAGAGAAATTAGCTACATGAATCTTTTGGAGATTTGAGTATGATAAGAATGTTGTTTTTTCCCTCATCAAACTTAATTATAATTATAAGAATAAGGAAGGTGATGAGAATTGTCTTTTTCATCATGGCTATTCTCATTCTCTTGGAAATTGTAAAAACTTTAAAGCATTTGTTCAAGACCAATATGATTGAGCTTGCATAGCTCTTACAACTGACTTTGCACTTTTTCTTCATGAAGAGGTAGTGCCTTAGCACTCCATTCACCTTATCATGTTTCTCCTCACCCTATGACACTAGTAGGTAGCTTCATTGGGGCTCTTTATCATGAGTGGTGATTCTTTTTCAATAACAATCATCTTGGGGCATCAAAATAATTCTTCCTTATTTCTTCACTTGGGCGGAAATGATATTATATTCAATTCTCTCTCCTTTTCCAAGATTATCTCTTCTTTTGAGTTGCATTATGCATATCTTGATGTCTTTTTCTTGCATTGAATATTCCTTCATGTGAGTACATGTGTGTTCCTTGTTTATGACCTTTCTTTGATTGAAGTGGTGCATCTTCTTATGTATAATTTCTCTTGGGAGGTTGTGTAATCCTTCTCATTGTCCCTATGCTTGGGGGGCATTGATTTTTCCTATCCTTTCTAAGGATCCACTTTTCTTTTGTTGAGTGGTTTTTTCTTATGATATAATGTCATTCCTTGTGTGAAGTTGTTTGTTTGCTAAATGATTCTCTCTTATGCAAGAGGTGTGTATCCTTGACTACAACCTCTTCTACATTTGGCAATGTATATCTATTATAAACAAATCCCTCACTTTGGGTCAAAAGTGTGTCATCCTTCATCAAGAATCCCTTTCAACTAGTAATAGGGGGAAGGTATGCATTCTTGTTCTCCTTCGTTTCTTTTCATTGATGATGTTATTTTTATTCAAGAACTCCTCTGGAAGGTAGATGTCTTTAAGAAAATATCTCTTTCCCTCCAAGGATTCCCTTTACAGTTGTTGCAAGATATCTCTTTTCAATTATCTTGTCCTTGCTTGTAAGAGTATTGCCTTTTATCTTGGATTGCTGAACATTGTTGTGTAAAATGGCTTCTTGGTGTTGAATGTGTGTATCATTGTTTCTAGCTTCCTTAAGACATCAACATAGGACTATATTGATGTCTTAAGGGGGGCATAACATATCACCCTCTTTGTATTGTATTTTGTACTATGTTTTGCATGTCCTATACAAGGTATTCAAACTTGAAACTAGATAAAATAAAGTCTTATACAAGATGCTTCATGCCCAAAACCAAACACAACATTGTTATATATCTCTTATACGGGTTGCATTTTCAAAACCAGACAAAACAAAGTCTTATACAATATGTTCTCAAAACTAGACATATATTTATCTTATATGGGGTATACATTCTCGAAACTAGACAAAACAAAGTCTTATACAATATGATTAACTCTTAAAACTAGACAACAACATATGTAGCAAGATGAGTGGAACTAGCAAAATACAACTAGAATACGCTGACTGTCCTCCTGAACATAGATCACCTAGCATAACACAACTTGCTAGGTCATGGCATTCATGCCATCTCTTTCCTCTCTTCCACATGGGCTCATAGCTTTTCTATTTGTATATCATGGTTCATCATTTGATGCACGCTATTCCTTTTTTTTATGTGATCACTTGTGTTCTTGTGATATCTAACATTCCGAGAATTATATTAGCGATTGAGACATTTTGTCTATCAAGGTCTCTTCAACCAGTTGACTTGGAGCCTTTTTGTGTTGTGAATATTTTTTCTTTGTTTTCATTTTTTTGTTTGTCTCGTTATGTGTGTCCTTACATAAGATAATGTGATTTAAGATCCTAAGATTGGGGGCTTGGTTCATCAAAATTAGCGATGTCTTATCTCCTTATGATTTTCGCTCATATTTTATTTTCTCTCTTATCTTTTTACTTTACCACAAGCATTTGCATAGGCTCATACTCTTGTTAAAGTGGGGCCTAAATGTAGCATTGTAAATTGTAACCGGTCTAATTTACACCTCATGTTTGTGCTTCTACTTTAGCATGCCCTATCCCCATCCCCTCTTTAGGTTTGATTTGACCCTATTCTGCCACTTTGATGTCATGAACACCCTTTGGTGGGTCCCATCATGGGATTCCCTCCCCCCTTTCTCTTTGTTTTGATCATATTTGTAGAAGGACTAGGGTGTGGGATGCCCTGGTTTGGACTAGTAGGATGCCCCAAAATGCCCTAGTCCCTCTCAAATGGGTCCCAATTTAAAAGGGGGAAACTTCTATATCTCCCTAATGACATTTGATCCTCGAGGCTACACATGACCATTAGAGATTGGCCTAATTGATAATTTACCTAGGGAACTCTATATAAAGGCATCATATCAATTTATTTTAGACCTAGAGGCAGTCCATGAGCTACTTAAAGTATTTGTGCATTCATAAAGCATCTTCAGAGATTCAAGGTTGCATATTCATCATTCAAGCATTAAGGAGAAATTTTACATCAATCTTCATGCAATAATGTGTGTGTGATTAGGATTTTTAATGTCCATGTGTTTGTCGTGCCACTACATTCAACATTTATGATTAAATTCAATAATCATTGTATCATCATCAACAATTGCAGATTTAAGGTATATCTCCTTAACATTTATTTCAGTATTTGCATTTTTCATTCAAGATTAATTCTAAAAATGAGGTTTGACTTAGGAAAACCCCTTTCCCCAACATCTTTACATTTCTTTCATGTGTAGAAAATAAGTGCAGAAGCTATACCAGGGAATTTCGATAGAGTTGATAGTGACGAACAGGTTTAGATTTTGATGGCGGAAAAATCAGAGGACCAAGACGAATCTATGCTACCTAGTCTTGAAAAGTCGAGCTAAACTTCTGAGAATAGGCTCTAAACATCTCTTTTTACCTAGATCCCAGTTGGTGGCTCCATGTGACATCTGTAGCTTATTGTTTCTATCAATTTACCTCAATTATCCCTCATTTTGCCTTAATTTTATAATTACATTCCAAATTCAACTAAGAAAGAGGAGAAATCAACCCCAATCAGTTGAATCCAATTCAAATATCAAACCTTTCCTCATTAGGATTGGGCCTAGATCTATTGGGTTTAATCCTCTTTTAATGTAGTGGTGTTAATTGTGTTATTTAGTAGATTTACTTGGTGAATCCCTAATTCCCAATTTTTCACACATTACACTACCTTCACAAATTATTATTTGAATCGTATGGTTTACAATCAAAGATATAAGCGAATATTATGATTCTTGTGTTATATGTATATGATTTAATTATCAATATTCATGATCTAAAATTTCTAGTGATAATTGATGAAGTATTTTGGTATGATCAATCTTGGTCTTCTACATTTCTTCCTTTTTCTTTAGGTTTACTAAAATTCTAACAGGGTCTTAATTTTTAAGTAGAAGTGTGCTCTTGATTTCATTCAGATATTTGGAATTAATTGTGCATTTTTTTCTCCTACATCATTTTAGTTAGATGTTGTACTATCTACCAATTACACAAATACTATTATTTTATATCGATCGTTGGTTGGAATATTTTGTACTTGACACATAGTTCTCTTGGTATTTCCTTTGTGATTCAACCTATCTATTATTTCTCTCAAGAGTCTTATGGGAGTAATTAGAAGATAGCCAAATGTGTGTGTGTGTGTGTGTGTGTGTGTGTGTGTGTGTGTGTGTGTGTGTGTGTGTGTGTGTGTGTGTGTGTGTGTGTGTGTGTGTGTAACATGTCCAATTTTGGAATTCAGTACACCTTGAGAGCCTTTCAAATTGTGGGCTTCATCAACTTAGAATAGGATTGTGACATTGATGATGAAAATTCTACTTCTAGTTTTTTTATTTTCCCTTGATTTAAGTATGATTGAATTCCCATAAGTTGCAAAAAAATATTGAATTATCACCAATTACACAAATACTATTATTTTATATCGATCGTTGGTTGGACATATTTTGTACTTGACACATAGTTCTCTTGGTATTTCCTTTGTGATTCAACCTATCTATTATTTCTCTCAAGAGTCTTATGGGAGTAATTAGAAGATAGCCAAATGTGTGTGTGTGTGTGTGTGTGTGTGTGTGTGTGTGTGTGTGTGTGTGTGTGTGTGTGTGTGTGTGTGTGTGTGTGTGTGTGTGTGTGTGTGTGTGTGTGTTTGTTTGTGACATGTCCAATTTTGGAATTCAGTACACCTTGAGAGCCTTTCAAATTGTGGGCTTCATCAACTTAGAATAGGATTGTGACATTGATGATGAAAATTCTACTTCTAGTTTTTTTATTTTCCCTTGATTTAAGTATGATTGCATTCCCATAAGTTGCAAAAAAATATTGAATTATCACCAATTACACAAATACTATTATTTTATATCGATCGTTGGTTGGACATATTTTGTACTTGACACATAGTTCTCTTGGTATTTCCTTTGTGATTCAACCTATCTATTATTTCTCTCAAGAGTCTTATGGGAGTAATTAGAAGATAGCCAAATGTGTGTGTGTGTGTGTGTGTGTGTGTGTGTGTGTGTGTGTGTGTGTGTGTGTGTGTGTGTGTGTGTGTGTGTGTGTGTGTGTGTGTGTGTGTGTGTGTGTGTGTGTGACACGTCCAATTTTGGAATTCAGTACACCTTGAGAGCCTTTCAAATTGTGGGCTTCATCAACTTAGAATAGGATTGTGACATTGATGATGAAAATTCTACTTTTAGTTTTTTTATTTTCCCTTGATTTAAGTATGATTGCATTCCCATAAGTTGCAAAAAAAAATTGAATTATCATCAATACATATTGAGTATCAATTTGTAATTTTAGCTAGATATGAGACTCTTTGGATTTTCTACATAATGACCAATTCTAGATTTATTATCTCCCACTAATATTTTGTGTGTAAATCAAAGTTGCATTCACTTTTCACACAATAAAATGGAAAATCAATGAACCAAACACATTAAAATCCATATGCACTTCATTATTATTCCAATCCAAGTTGGTTTTTTTAGCTTGGAGTAGTTTCCCACAAGGGAGAAGCTTGTTGACATTGTTACCAAGACTTTGTCATTAACTCATTATCTTCAATTACAATCAATAATTAGGGTGAATAAATTTTTAATCAGGGGCTATTGTTGAGTCCTCCTTCCTTCAAGTTTAAATATTTTATTTACAACTTTTTCTATATTTGATAGAGAATTGTTTTTGTATGATTTATATCCTTCTTTTATTTTTCCATCTATGCGAGTATTTATGTGTGAGCACCTTATTATGTATTATTATTGGGACCCATATTTACATGTTTGAATGTTTTTGCACCTCCTCAAGTTGTGCTCTAATTCCACTACCTTCTTCAACATCTTCCCCACATTTTCCAATTGGGAGCTTTAGAATAAGGGATGCAATTTAATAAAACCAAATAAAAATAAAAAATTTCTCTCAAGTTTTTGCAAGTGTCATGGTAGGCATGTATACAAAATGTGGAATTGAAATAGTGGTAGATAGAATTTAGGGATTTATATTTATTTTTTGCAAGTCAATTGTCGATTACTAAAATTAGTATTTTCTTGTGCAAACAAATCATGTCAATAACTTTGTAACTTGGAATTTTAGAAATTTGGTAATTTATGGAATTGAAATGTTTCCTCATAATTGTATTTGTAAGAATTGGATATGGAGATATCCATCCAAGATCTAGAGGCCTATTAAATAGTAAAACAACAAGAGGGAACAATAGAGACAAGAACAAAATGTATTATCATCAATGATGCAATAAGGTCAACCAAAATCTATAGGAGACCCCTTGGTTATATAGCCAAAGTGAGTGAATGAGACAACATGACAAATGTCACATTATCTCATGACATGATAAATAGAGCGAAAAGCTATCAATTCACCTAAAGTGGAAAAATGATCACATGATAACACCACTAAAGGTGGATCACCCACCAAAGATGGAAACGTGCAACCACAAAATATCGATATGTTAAAGTGATATGTCCACCTAAATTGGAGATGCTCCAACTAATCCTATGCAATTCCCTAAGTTATCTTAAGTAAAGTGTAATAAGGACCTAAGAAAGAATAAACCAAGGTAAAACACCTTATTTACACCAGCAATATTTACTATAACATTTAATGAAGGCATACATTATGCATCTAATTTTATTGGCCTAAAATTGCTAACACTATAATCGTATTCATTTTAATTTATCTTGGATCGAACCTCTATTGTTTTAGGAATTTATTTGATGTGGAGGATTTTACTATGTTGTGATGGTGTAATGCTATTATATTTTTTGGTAAATTAGGTTGAAAGAAAAATCTTGGCTCCAATTTTATGATTTGTATTAAGAGATAAATTTGTGAGATCTTTTGTCATGCTCCTTTAATAGTTGTAGTTTCTTAAATACTACAAGTGTTTGTCATTTCTTAAAATACAAGTTTTTTTTTGAAAAAGGGGTACAAACTTTATTGAAATTCAAAAAACATCAATACAAAGGAACAAAAGAGCCATGGTCCCAGAAAGCAACAGAGACAAACACAAAGAACAAAAAAATCATCCTTCTCCACTACCATCCCTATCCTTAGCAAGAATTCATTTTAACTCAATGTGAAGCTCCAAAGGAACCAACTCCCAATCCTCGAGTTGACCACCATCTAACTGTTTAGAGGCCCATTTCGTCAAACAATCAACATCTCTCTTCCACTCCCTTGGGATATGGATAAAAGTCACCTGATCCATCATAGAACTAACCTGCAAAATCTGTTGCACCATCATAGCCAGCTGCCAACTGACCCCGTCCATTTTCCTTTTAATAAGCAAATCAATCAGAACCTGGGAGTTAGACTCACAAATAATCCTCCTCCACCCCAATGCATAAGCCTTCTCAAAAGCCCATATAATAGCCAATTCTTCCATGAGGTTGAAAATATGCATCCCTTCATAGAAAGAAAAAAGGAACATCACCAAACCCCAAAGAATCCATATCGATCCCTCTGATACCAACAGGGCCAGGATTCCATCTAGAGGAGCCATTTGTATTAATCTTCAACACACCTTCAGGAGGGCATTGCCACCTTCCTCCCCTCTAAATCTTCTGTTTCACTCACCGCCCTCTCCTGACACACGCATAAGTCATAGACAACTCCTAAATCCCTAATCTCTCCACCACTACCACATCCCTTTTCTCCAAAGGAAAAAAACACCTCACATTTAGCTTCCATCATCTCTTGCACCATACACAAAACTCTCTGTCATATTTGCTGCACAAACCTCTTCTCTCCATGAAAAATTATACAATTACGTTCCAACCAGGTCTGCCATAAAATGAAAGTAGGCCCCACATAAAACACATCCTGCAAAAATGAAGTCAAAGAAGGAGGCTTACCCAATAAACCCTAAAACTCAATCAAGGAAGAAGCATGAACATAAGAAATCTGCCAAACTTCCCACCAAAAATGCCAAATTTGAAGAGTGAAGGAACAAAGGAAAAATAAATGAGTAGAGTTCTCCTCATCCGTCCCACATAGAACACAAATAGAAGGACCCTAAAAGCCCCTCTTCTGAATATTTTCCTAGGTCAAACACTTACTCCAAGCCAGCAGCTAGAAAAAACAATCACCTTTTTTCCAAGAAAACTTATTCCAAACCTTCCTCCACCAATGCACTTCCTCCCCAACCAACCTTTGAGCCAATAACACCTGGTATCCAACAAAAATAGTATAAACACCCTTCAGATTAGGGGACTAGGTCAGTACATTCTCATCACAAAGGGAGCTACGATGCCTACTAGAGATAATATTATATAGCTTAGCACAATCCTCTTGCAATCCAACATCTGGCCAGACATCCATATCCTTCCATCTTGCAATCTCCATCTACCTACAAGAAGTGAAGGTTTTAAAATCACTAACCTAGGACCAACCCGCCTCCAGGAACCTTTGGAAAAGATTCTGCAAAGTAGGGAACTGAGAGATGATGAGAGGAACCATCCCAAGAGTCCAACCAAAATTGAGCCTCATTCCCCTTCTTACAAATCCAAAATAAACCTTCCTTAATGAGCGTCGCAACTTTTTTCAGAGTGTCCCAAATCACCGAACCTTTCTCCCTAAGGGGAAAGCGGGGGATATCTCACAAATAGGTCCCTGGGATATACTTCTAAAATAACACCTGGGACCAAGTCCTCTCTTGCTAAATACGCCATCTCTAATATAGCTTCGTAGCCAAAGTCATCTGTCGAATCCCGAGACCCCAAAACTTCTTCAAACTGTAAACCACTTCCCACTTAACCAAACTCCATTTGGAGGATTCCAAATATCCGGCCCATAAAAACTATCTAGTAACTGAATCTAATTCCCTAACAAAGCCCACTGTGGCAACCTAGAGCATACACCTGTAAATGGGCAGTGCTTGCAACACAAACTTTATTATCTGCACACAACCTGCAAAGGATAACCACCTATGGGTCTAGTGATTAACTTTCTCCCGAAATTTATCTAAAATATTATACCATGCCTCCCTTGGCACCCTGCCAGTCACAATAGGTACACCAAGATAACTCAGAGGGAGATCACAAATCTGAAATCATAGAATCTGGGCCAGCCTCTGCTGAATGGTTCTCGGAGTATTAAAAAAGTAAATGAAAGACTTATCCTCATTAATCATCTGACTTGAAGCATCCAAATACACATCCAACACCCTCCAAAGATTAGAAGCTTCTCTTAATATTGTAGTCATACCCATAAGGGCGGTGTCATCAACGAATTGCAAATGAGACTGTGGAAGAAATTCACCCCCCCACCGCCATCTCTAGATAAACCCAAACTCAAAATTCCTATGAATCAGTCTCCCCAACCCTTCAGCAAGAAGAATAAACAAATAGGGAGAGAGGGGTCCCCTTGTCACAATCCCCGGGAGGCACCAAAGAGCTCAGAGTGCTCACCATTAACTAACATCAAGAAGGAAACCGAAGTAACACAACTCATAACCCATCAAATCCAATCTACCTCAAAACCATACGCACCAAGCACCTTCTCCAAGAAGGACCATCTGACCCTATCATAAGCCTTAGTCATATCCAACTTGGTGAACATTGACTTTTCCTTAAATTTGGCCATATAATGAATAGTCTCTATTGCGATGACAATCCCATCTAAAATTTGCCTTCCTACCACAAAAACACTCTGTTCCTTTGAAATCAACTCCTTAAGCCCCTTCTTTAATCTATCCATGATAAGCTTAGAGATAATTTTATATATTACATTACACAAAGAAATGGGGCAAAACTGACTTAATCTATCTGCCCCTTCTCACTAAGGAATAAGCACAAGAAAAGTAGAATTTAAAGCCCGTAGCATCTGCTTTTTCTTCTGAGACTCTTGAACCACTGCCAAAAGATCCACCTTAACAATGTCCCCAAATTATTGAAAAATTTTAATCAGAAAGCCATCTGGGCCAGGAGCTTTCCCTTTCTTCATCTAGAAAATAATCCTTTCTAGTTCCTCAAGAGTGGTGACCTTCATAAGATTTTCATTCATTTCTCTAGAAACTAGAGGAGGAAAACAAGAGAGAACTCGAGCTTCCTCAGGTGACCCCCAAGCGAATCCTCCCTAAATAGAGGCAAAGTACTGCACAACTTCACCCGATATATTAGAAAAAGAGGAAAGTTGCTCCCCCCTATCATTTACCAGAACTGGGATGGCGTTTCCATGTCTTCTAGCCTTCACTAAATTGAAGAAGAAAGCAATATTTTAGTCCCCTTATTGAGCCCACTCTATTCGCGCACACTTCCTCCCTTACCTCCCACTCCTCCAGGGTAGTCACTGCTCGCATCTCCTCCTGAAGCAAATCTTCAGTCACTCCATTATCCCTTATAACTCTCGTAATCCTATCCAACTTTGCCTGAGCTGACGCCTCTGCATGAAAAATAATTCCAAAACATTGTCTATTCCATCGCTTGAGATGATACTTCACGAATTGAAGCTTCTTAGAAAAGGTGTACATAGTCATACCAAAAGCAAGTCTAGCACGCCTCCACCATTCAACCACACATTCATACAAAGAAGGGTCACATAGCCACATGAGCTGGAACCTGAATGAAGGACTATGAGGCATCCAAGTAGAATTGATGGAAAGCTTAATAGGACAATGATTTGAACCTCTCCAATCCAAAATTTATGAACACAAAGACCAATTTCCACCCACCTAGTAGCATGAAACTAGAAATTGGTCCAATCTCTCAGCAATACAATGCTCCCCAACTCCATGGTTGTTCCAGGTGAATCGCCCATTACTAGGCTTGATATCCACTAAATTTAGAGTATCCATGCTTTCCCGAAGATGTAGTGTCGAGGGTTCCAACCTCGGATTACCCCCCGCTTCTCAGTCAACTCAGAGATAACATTAAAATCTCCTGCCATAATCCATGGGTGAAGGGGTGCTACACTACGAATAAATCTAATATGGGACCACAACATTTGCTTACCCTTAAAATCAATAGGTGCATAGATGTTTGAGAACATGATAATCTCCCCCATCTCAAAACTAGAAGCAATCATTGACATAGAAGATTTAGAAGACATCCAAACCATAGGGTTTATCTTCCTTGGATTCCATAAGCAAGCCACCCCCTAGATGATCCAATGGCACCAATGCACCGACACTCCCCATTCCTCCACAACTTAGACGCTAAACTATACATAGACTCCACTAAAAGCTTAGTTTTTTGAAGAAAAAGAACATCAAGACCTTAACTTCTGATCAAATCATGAATAGCTTTTTGTCTAGGGACGCTATTTAAGCCCCTTACATTCCATGATGGGATAATCATTTCAAGGGATTCAAAAAGTGTGAATCCAAAGTCTTTATTGACCTTGACTCCACCAAAGATTCACCCATTAACTTGTTTTTCTCCAAATCCTTCTTCCTACCTGCTTTAATTGCTTTCTCTGCCCCACCTTTATTTAGGTCCTGTTGCATAAGGCCCAGTTGAGAAGATGACTTGTTGATTTTTTACACACCCAATACTGCCATATGCCCGGTCTGTGGAGAAACCTCAACCCCTTTTGGAATAACAACTGAAGGAGCAGACACTTCTAGAACTTCTAACTGCTAATCTATATCCATTTGCAAAGTCCCATCTCCCTTCAAATCCAAGGAAACACCTGAAATATGGCCCTCATGAACATAGCCCACCACCCCTTGGTCCAGGTTCATCAAGCCTAGGTTCACTTCTTACTGACTGAGATCATCCAAAGATTTGAATCCATTAAAAGTTTCCTCCTCCCGCCTTTCCTTGAATGTCCTTTTTTCACCTCAGTTCTTGGCATGAGCTTTGACAAGAACAAAACCGTCAACATCCTCAACCTCACCCTGTGCAATAGACTTCCCCTCGTCAACCACAAAGGGGTGGCGATGAGGCTGTGAAGACTGTGGCTCCATAGGCTTGGCTCTAGGACATCTATGTTGCAGGTGCCTGTATTCATGACACAACCGACAACGAAAAGGAAGAGTTTCATAATCCAATTGTTGCACCCAAGAGTAAGAACCCACACACATAACTATAACATCTTGAAAAGGCTTACTGAGATCAATTTCAACACAAATATGAGCAAAAGTCATTACCTTTCTCCCCAGGGTTTGCATAGAAGATCCAACAGGCTTCCCAAGAAATGAAGCTAGCATGTGCAACACATCCTCCTGACAACATTCCACTAAAAATCGAGGTAATCAAACCCACACCTAGATACGATTCAGAAGCTCCTTTGAAGGGTTAAATCCTGCATGCCAAGGTTTGATGAACAACCCCACCTGATTATAAAAATACGGGCCTCCCTCAAAAATCCTATTGCAATCATCCATGCAATTAAATGTGACCATAAAATAATTATTTGCCAACAACATAATATCCATTTCCCCCTTCGGTGCCCAAGTCCTTTGAGCCCAATTCTTCGAAAACTGTAGAGAAACCCTCATCCCCAAAAACTTATAGTATAATGAGTGTTTTGAAAAGTATTCAACATCTTCGACAATCATCTCCAGCGGAATTACCAATTTCAGCCTCTCTTTGCATCTCTCAAGACAACCATTGATCTTTGAAATCCGAGAACCACTGGACATACTTGCACTAGCTATACCCGAATCTGGAACAAAAGGATTATTAATGAAGGTCTTAGTACCTTGGGACAGGGATTTCGAGCCCAACGCTACTCAAAAATCTATGTCAGGTGATACCCCAAAGCATCGTCACCGGCGATAGACATCACACTTGGCAGCAAAACCACACCCCTAACAAAAGAGGGTGGGGAAATCTCCCACCCCGGCAAGCATCGCTTACCCACTCCTCTCAAAAACCACTACAGGAAAAAAAGGGTCAAAGCCTCCCTCACCCCACAAGCTCCCCACAAAGTTGCCGCTAAACCAAGCCCCTGTTGCACCCTACACCCACAAACCACCATGCAACCACGAATCTCCAGTCACGTTGTCAAAAGAGACCGCCCCTCCCTACAAAAAACTACACTACCCTCCCCACCACTCATGAGCTAGGGCTCAATTTCTCGAGCTCGAACCGTGCAACTTCCCATGCGCGTGAAGCCATCTTTCCCCATTTCTTAAAATACAAGTTAATAACAATAATTTTTTGTAAATAAATTGTAACATGTATTCAAAGAATGCATTGCAAGCTTAAATTTGGACCATCAATTTTATTTTTCCTTTAGATTAATAGTTTTTCATCAAGGAGTTTTTATTTTGTAAATTGGCTTAGGGTTTGTACTTATTCTATAGGAAATTTGTACATGTTAGGCTAATTTTTTTTAATATTGTTTCTTTTATTAGAGATACAAAAAATGTGATACAAATGTATTCATTTTAGTTTAATATTGAAGGGGTGTCTACTAATTTAGGGATTTATTTGATAGATGAATTCACTATGTTGTGATGGTGCATTATTATTGTGTTTTATGGTAAATCAAGCTAAAAGAATGGCTATAACTTTCTAATCTATATTGAGAGATAATTTTATAAGATTTTGTATCATACTCTTGTAGTACTCATAGTTTCTTAAATGCTCTAGGTGTCTATCATTTCTCAAATTGTAAATTCAAAAAACAATTTTGTGAATAAATTATAGTGTGTATTTAAGGAATGCACCACAAGATTAAATGTGCACAATCAATCTTAGAATGCCTTTAGACTAATAAGTTGTAATGAAGGATTTTTTTGTTTTGGTGGAGCTATCTTGGGTTTGTACTTATTCTTTAGAGTCTGAATTCTTTATTTGGTCAAATTTAGCAAAATTTGCACTTATGGTTTTTTTTTTCCACAAATTGCTTGAAACTTGCATTTAATTTTACTTGGATGCAATAAAGACTACAAAAGTGCACTTTTTTTTTTGTCCAAAACTTGCACCTAGCCTTGTTTGTAGATTAACACAAGGTTTAATGGAAACATAAATTGAAATAATTAAGGTTTGGGAATGAAACATCCACTTAATTGCAAATAGTTTCCTAACATCCAACCACAATGCCCACAACTAGTCCATTTTATGTCTTAAAAACCTTCCTCCATGGCATTAAATATACTCCATCCTTTTTCATGTGATGTGGAATCATTTTGTATTGATAGCATTTTAATTTTGTGAACATGTATAAATACCTCATAGAGAGATGAGAAGGAACAAAGCCATCATTTCTCCCTAAGAAGTGAATGGGGACATGATAGATTATGTACGAACTAAACTCACATGAAACAACAAAATTAAATAACTTATTTTATTTTTTCACATATCCTTATTGCATTCCTCATTATGGTTGTCTTTTTTTATTAATTATTTTAGATTTAATTTTGGATATTATTCAATTTTTTTTGTTGTTGGAACTTGGGACATGGATATATTTTTGAGAAAGTGGGGTTGACCTTCCAAAAATAGTTACCAATTTGTTGCTTGTGAAAAGAATAAAAATAATTCTTGAATAATTTAACCCAATTATTGTTGAGTTTATTAAACAACATCAACTAGATAAATGCTACCAAATTATACATTGAAAATGTAGTATAAGTTTGCTTGTGAATTGCATTTATCATTATATTAAAAATTCCTAATTCAAGAATCAATTTTAAACATGAACAAATACTCAAATGATAGAAGTCAAATGACACCACATCTTTTTTTAATCTTATGAATTTAATTCTTTATAATTTATATTTTAAATAATTATATAATAATTGACTAATATATTCATATGATATTGAGTGTCTATTTCAAATAGTAAACCTTATTAATTTAATAATATAATTATTGAATATTGTTTAAAAATACAAATGTTTATAGATTAACAATATTTTTAAATATAAAAAAATATTTAATATATTTAAAAAATTTAAGTAAATATGACATTGAAAAATTCATAAAAAGTATGTTTTCGAAATAATACTAGATTTTTTTTTAAAATAGACAACAAAATAGCACATGTTTGGACATCCATTAGCTGATACTCGTGGATGCAATGGCCGTTGAGCAAATGGGAGTTTACGTTGGAAGAGAAAAGCTTTATATCCGTTGAGCAAATGACCGTTTGATTTTTTCTTTTTTAGTTGATTTCTGCTTTTTTAATAAGGTGTCGTTGATTTGATTAATATATATACAGGCACTATTTGCTAATTTTCAAATGTATTTTGTGGTTTTCCTTTTCCTGTTTCTCTTTCTTGTTTTTTGGGCATGGCCATGCTTTTGTTTCTCTTTCTTTTTTTTTTGGCATGGCCATGCTTTTTTTCCTTCACTATTCTTGTGTTGTGCGTTTCATATCTGCATTTTGTTTGCCTTGTGTGTTTCATACCTGCATATCTGCATATCTGCATTTTGTCTGTGTTGTGTGTTATATCTGCATTTAATTTGAGGTTGAGGAGGGACGGGCAAGAGCACTCCAAAAATCCAACCAAAATCATTTTGGGTAAGTGCTTTGAATTTATGCCTTGTATTTTCATTGCAAAGGATGTTTGCTAAGTTCTACTGTTTTTTAGTTGTGTGATTTTGTGGATACCACATTGTTGGTGATTATCTTTTATGGTTTTTTTGCCAAAGAAGTTCTGATGTAAAATGAAACTGGTACGATAAGGAACTCTGACATATCTGAAATAGTTTGGCTAGCATAAAAATTTGTGTAGTTTCATAGTATATAATTTTTCTTTCTGCGATTTTCCTAAAAAAACTTTCTATTGGGCTTTTAATTTTACTTTTGTTTTGTGATCTTCTTTGAGTATTGTTTTATTGTTATGAGCTAGTCATTTCTGTGTGTTTTCTTTTATAATCTCATCGATATCCAGTTAATATATGTGATGCTCTGCAAAAAGGATTAGAAAATCTGTTTGATGGCAACACACACAAGAGCACAAGAAACAAACGTTAGTGTTAGCAACAAAAGATTATCCTAAACAGGCATATCAAGAGAGATATTAAGCATGAAATAGAAAGCATATAAACATAAAATGAAATAGCTAATCAAGATGCTCATAGTTGCTCCTCCCTTGTTCCTCTCCTCTCCAAGTCCCAAATGAGTGTAGCTCTCAGCAGCTTTTTGCACTATGGATGCTTATGGAGGATTGAGATTTAATACTAAGCTTCAAATATGAAATGAAAAGCTAAATACTATGCTAGAGTAGATAGTGATGCTATGAAAAAGCTCTATGCTAATGCCAGTATAACAACAATACTCTAAAATGCTTCTCCTTTTGCTTGAGGAGAAGGGTTCTATTTATAGAAGAAATAGGGAAATGAAGGGTTAAGATTGAGCAATCTTAACAAGGGTTAGGATTGAAAGTTGGGGATCCATGTGCACAATTGGCACCAATAAAATGGTGACAAGTTTCAACATAGGATTGGGTTGAGAGAAGAGGTTGGAGGCATTAAAGACCTGAGAAGACCTCATGGTTATCTAGAAGGTAAGGGTCAAGTCTAAATTAAGATTACCCATTGGATTAAGAGTTAATCCAAGGATAAACCTTTGTGCAAATGATTAAGAGATAATCATGGTCAAAGCATTAAAGGCTTGATGAGACCTTTGGGTTGGGTAGAGGTTGAGTCAAAACAAATGTTTTAACCATGTGGGAGGGTTGAATTAACCATTAATGGTTATTGGAGACTTTGGGGATTAAGTGGTTGAAGGTTGAAAGCCTTCAATGGTTATCCAAGACTTTGAGGGTTAATTTGTTGAACACACAAAGCATTAATTGCTTTTCAAAGACTTTGGAGTCTTTGAGAAGTGACTCCAATTTGCTTAGGAATGTGACAATATTTAGGGGATGGATTAGGCTAATTAGGAAGGGTTTAGAAGAATCTAGAAGGGGTTTAGGCATACAAGTGGATTTTGTAGGAAAATGCAAGTGGGAGAAATTTTGGTATTTTCAATTAAAATAAAATCATTTATTTCAATTAAATGGTGTAATTTGCATTTGGATAAATATTCAAATAAATATTAATTTATTTAAATGAGAAAAATGAAGATAAAGCATTAAAATGCTTGAAGACTTTGAGGGAAACCATTAAAGGCTTGAAGACTTTAAGGAAAACCATTAAAGTCTTAAGAAGACTATAGAAGGAAGCCATCAAGTTTGAAGATTTTAAAGCCATCAAGTTTGACTACTTTAAGGGAAACCATTAAAGGTTTCAAGTGGGTGAGGATAAATAGGATTTTAAATAAATAATTTATTTAAAATAGTTGTGCAACTTGCTTTTGTAGGAAAATACAAGTGGGTGGAGGATAAAGGTGATTTAAATAAATTATTTATTTAAAATAATTGTGCAACTTGCATTTGTAGGAAAATACAAGTGGGTAGAGGATAAAGGTGATTTAAATAAATGTTAATTTATTTAAATGTGAGAGGTGAGATTTTGGGGGTTTTAAATAAATATTAATTTATTTAAATGTGAGAGAAGATTTAATTAAATAAATATGATTTATTTATTTAATTAATGGTCTGAATTTGGTTAAGTGAATTAAATCAAATAAATTGAATAATTTATTTAATTAATAGGAGAATAGGGTTAAGATGAATTAATTAAATATATTAATTTAATTAATTATTAATTGATGGTTAAATAATCAAATAAATATTAAATATTCATTTAATTAAGTGGACAGATTTATGTGACTACATTTGCCCCTCTTTGAGACGGTGCGGTTTATCGCGTCGTTTCAAAGAAAGAAAAATAGGTGTGAAGAAATGCCCCATAAAATGTAAATTTAATGGGTGGTATGCCCCCTCGAGAGATGGGCCGAATTTTTTTTTTTTTTTTTGAAAAATCGGGTGATCTCTCGAAAAAGAATGAAAAGTGGAGGGGAGGTAGAATAGAAGAAATTAGAACTAATGATGAAAGAATGGGAGAAAATGGAGTGAATATGAAGAAACAACAAGCCAACGAGTACCCTGAGGTCATGCAAGAGATACATAGCAGATGTAGTGTGGGGTTTGGATTGATGCTATACAATTGATCAAAATTGTTTGGACAATCTGGTGTAATCGGTTTAATTGCCCCAGTCAAGTCAAAGCGTGACAGTTGATGTCAGTTGGTCGCTTGAACATGATATAGTCTGAGTAAGTGAATCAAAGTGACCTGATGGTGACTTAGACAATTGATGTAATTGCCCGATGAAGTCAAGGTATATGAAGCAAAATACTCGTTGAGACATAGACAATTGATGTAATTGTCCGTTGGATTGTGTTTGATTGGTTGATCAATTGATAGTATGTGCGTGTGATGGATGGTTGTGGGGAATCATGGCAACCCCGTTGAGACTAGGTCATTATGATAAATGCCTGATGTAGTCTAGGATTACCATAATCGATTACCTGTTGAGACCCGAAGATACTTGATCAGAGTATCTGTTGATAGTCTAGGTGTGTGTGAGTCGATGTATCTGTGTAGACAGAGTAACTGGCTTGACTTATTGGATGACTTAGGATAGGAAACACAATCCCTCCTATTTAGAGATGGATGGTGATGAACGTGGCTTGATTAGGTTGATGGGGACACGATGTAGGGTATGTGATGGTGATTATCGAGATGGGGAGGGTGGGGAGGGGTTCAATGTTAGATAGAAGAAATGGAGGACCTATTACATTCCTATGGAAGAAGAGGAAAATAGAGTATCCATTGTCATTACTATGTATGAATGATATGCAGCTATTTATGAATGTATGGATGGATGGAATGCAACGGAATGCAATATATACAAATGAGATGGAATGATGATCCATGGTGCATTATTTTTCATCATTGAGCTTTAAAATGTTGTAAGAAAATACAAGCAACTTGACATAAAGATTCAAGATGACCAGAGTATTTCTTACATGGATTTTGATATAGCAAGTTAATACAAGCAACTTGATATAATGGATCAAGTTGACCTGAGTATTGCTTGCGGAACAGACAAGGATTATCTCCGTTCATGCATGACTTGGATCATCCTCCTTGATCTTAGGCTGATCATATCCTGAGACAAGTGCATACCGTACTAAGAAATAAAAACCTTTATCCAAATTGGATGAGGAGGAACCAAAGAATGAGCATTGTACCTGCAAACAAACAGTATATACATAAAGAATAAAAGAATATGGATCCTTGGTAATGGTTCATGCTCATATGGTCGAGGTATACGCTGTAGTCAGCAAGCCGTAGTGATCTATGATTGCATTTGGCATAAGATCACATAGCCTAGTGAACTTCCCACGTAGACACCATTAGTACATGCCCCAGAACTTCATCGGAAATAATGCGCAAACGATACAAAACAATGCTGAAAAGATCCCGATACCGATAAACAAACGATTGTACTCACAAATCAACCAAGTATTTGATAGCTTAACATAATTTTCTTGTCAAAGAAAATGTCATCTTGTCTTTGTTTTGGTAAGGAAGGATGCATCCTTGTTTTAAAGACAGTTTTGGATTGTTGATGTGGATTGTGTGGTTGTTTGGTAAATGGTCATTGTGTGAGTAGTTTGTCGCAATGTTTGTTTTGGTATCTGCATGGATGAGTATGTACAAGGTGTTGCCATGTTTTTGTGTGATTTTTCAATGGTTTTGTCGATGTTTTTGGATTTTGAATTATTTTGAATGTTTTTGGTATTTTTGCGAGATATTTTTGAATGTTTTTGGATTTTTGATGATTGTTTGAATGAAGAACTTAATGAATCATAAGACAATGTAGAATCCACTTCCATCAATAGGTTAAAGGCATTGCCCCCAGTTTTAGACATGACTATGAAAAAGCGGGATGCAAGATGTATGGAGTACTATCATAATTGCAGAGAAATAACAAGCCATGGTTGATGGATGGATGGATGTATGTATGAAGTAGATGTGATCGCCACAAGTCTGAAAGATAATGGAGCCATAGCCTTTACGAGTGGCGCCTGTTTGCCAGGTTTTCACCATCGTTCTTACCCAAGGTGCCACCGGAGTGGTTGTTCACCGTTTGGATGCATGATTTTTCTTTACTTTTTTGAATGTTTTTATATTTTCTTCAGGACATTTTTCTGAATGTTTTTTGGTATTTTCTGATAGGTAGGGGAGCCTGATGCTCTGTACAGCTTATGTGTAAAACCGTTTGAGGTGCATGCTGTTGATTGGATCTGCGAGCGGTTCTCCGTCTGATGTAGCCAACTGATATGCCCCGGACCCAAATACAGCAGTGACAACATATGGGCCTAGCCAATTTGATTCAAACTTGCCTTGATGTTCTCTTTTTGGTTGGTTGCGAGGATTCTCTCGAAGAACAAGATCACCTACCTCAAATGTACGAGGTCTAACTCGGTGATTGTAGCTTCTACTCATGCGCTGCTGATAGGCTTTGAGATGGTTGTATGCAGCTTGTCGCTTCTCATCAAGTAGCTCCAAGTCCTGAAGGCGTGAGATTCTGTATGCTTCATCATCAATGAGATTATGCAAGGAAACTCGTAATGATGGTATCTCAACCTCAATAGGTAAGATAGCTTCGGCACCATAGACCAATGAATAAGGAGTTGCACCTGTAGGGGTCCGAATGCTAGTTCGATATGCCCATAGCGCTGGATTCAATTGAACATGCCAATCACGATCGGCATCATTGACTGTCTTCTTTAGGATCCTCAATATGTTTTTATTGGATGCTTCGGCCTGACCATTGCCTTGTGGGTAATAGGGAGTGGAAAAGCGGTGTTGGATATGAAATTTCTCACAAAGCTCACGAACATCCTGATTTTTGAAAGGAAGACCGTTATCTGTGACAATGGACATGGGCACACCATACCGGCAGATGATGTAATTGAGGATGAATGAGGCGATCTGCTTGCCGGTGACTTGGGTAAGTGGAACAGCTTCGATCCACTTGGTGAAATATTCGGTGGCGGTAATAATGAATTTATGGCCATTGGATGAAGATGGATGGATTTTACCCACAAGATCAAGACCCCATTGACAAAAAGGCCATGGTGTTGTGATTGGTTGCAGTTCTTGAGCTGGTGCATGTATTAGGTCGCCATGAACTTGACATTTTTTGCACTTCCTAACAAAGTAGTAGGAATCCTTTTCCATAGATGGCCAATAGTATCCAGCTCGCATGATCTTCTTGGCTAGTGATGGACCACTTGAGTGAGTCCCGCAAATTCCTTCATGTACCTCTTCCAAAGCCTTTGTTATCTCACCTTGTTCTAGACATCGAAGGAGAGTACCATCAAGACTGCGTCGGTATAGGGTTTCGGCAATAATGGTATATCGAGCAGTTTGGCGAATGAAGGTTTTACGTTGGTTATTTGATTGGTTGGGAGGAAGGGTGTGATCGCGGAGATAGGTGTAGAACTCACCGTACCATGGGGATTCAGAACCAACAAGGCAACATATCATTTCAGATTCGGGGATATCATAAGCGGGAATCCAAAGTTGTTCTACCAAGAACTCGTAGCGTGTTGAATTCTGTGGAAGATCTAGTAGAGATGCGATGGTAGCCATGGCGTCAGCAGCTCGATTCTGATCTCTTGGTATCTTCTCAAAAGTGATAGTAGTAAATGATGTCTTTAGACTGTCCACCATTTGCTTGTATGGCATGAGTTTATCATCTTTGGTCTGATATTCATTAGTTGCTTGTCGAATGACCAGTTGTGAGTCGCCATATACTTGTAGTTCTTGTAATTTCCATTGTACGGCTAACCTGAGTCCTGTGATCAAGGCCTCATACTCTGCTATGTTGTTTGTGCATGGAAATGTGAGCCTGTAAGACTTCGGGATGCTATCACCTTGAGGTGTGATAAACAGAATGCCTGCCCCCGAGCCGTGCCTAGTGTATGAACCATCAAAATATAGTTTCCATGGTTGTGCTTCTGTGATCATGAATATCTCTTCATCTGGAAAATTGGAAATGAGAGGATGATCGCCTATGAGTGGTGCATCGGCCAATTGATCTGCAATGACCTGACCTTTGATAGCTTTACGGTCCACATACTCGATGTCGAATTCACTTAGAATCATTACCCATTTAGCTAAGCGACCTGTCAATGCTGCTTTGTTAAGTAAATACTTGAGTGGATCAATCTTTGCAATGAGTTGCACCTTGTGTGTTAACAGATAGTGCCTCAGTTTAGTGGCTGCCAAGATTACTGCTAGGCAAGCTCGCTCAATAGGTGTGTAATTGAGTTCATAGCCCACAAGTGTGCGAGAGATGTAGTAAATAGCACACTCTTTTCCTTTTGCATTATGTTGTGCCAGTAGTACACCCAATGCTGTACTTGTTGCTGAGATATAGAGCAATAATGGTCTACTTGGATCTGGTGGCATCAGCAATGGTGGATTCATGAGATAGTCTTTAAGCGCCTGAAATGCTTGCTGGCATCTGTCATCCCACTGAAAGCGGATGTTCTTGTGTAGCAGGTGTGTGAATGGGTGACACTTATCAGCCAATTGTGCAATGAATCTGCGGATAGATTGAAGCCGTCCTTGTAGTGTTCTTAGCTGACTGATATTCTTTGGAGGTGGCATGTCCATTATTGCCTTAACCTTTGCTGGATCGACCTCAATACCTTTGCTTGAGACAATGTATCCTAGAAGCTTCCCGGAGGTCACGCCGAAGACACATTTCTTTGGGTTGAGTCGAACATGGTACTGTTCCAGTCTATCAAAGATTTTATCTAAGATGTGAAGATGTCCTTCTCTAGTAAGTGATTTTGCTAGTAAATCATCCACATAATCTTCCATTATAGTATGCATCATGTCATGGAAGATGGTGGTCATTGCTCTTTGATAGGTCGCTCCTGCATTCTTTAGACCAAAAGGCATTACATTCCAGCAGTATGTGCCCCATGGACATGTGAAGGCTGTCTTATGTTGGTCCTCTGGTGCGATCTTTATTTGATTGTATCCCGAAAAGCCATCCATGAGTGAAAGCATGGCATGTCCTGCTGTCAAATCTACTATGATGTCGATATTTGGTAGAGGGAAGTCATCCTTAGGACATGCCTTATTCAGATCTCTGAAGTCTGTACAAATGCGGATGCCCCCTTTTGGTTTGCCAACTGGTACAATGTTGGAGATCCATTCTGCATAATCAATTGGTCTAATGAAACCAACATCCAGGAGTTTCTTGAGTTCTGTTTTGACTAGCACGGCAATCTGAGGATGCATCTTACGAAGCTTCTGCTTGACAGGTTTGGCTCCTTTTGCTACTGTGAGATGATGCATGACTAAATCAGGATCAAGCCCAGGCATGTCTGCATATGACCATGCAAAGTTGATCTGACGCTGTTGGAAGAACTCTATAAATTGAGGTTGTTCCTCTGGAGTGAGAAGAGATGCCAGATGTATGATATGAGGGTTTTCAGGAGTCCCCACATTGTATTCTTTGGTCTCCTCAATGAGGATCGTTGATCGTTCCTGTTGTGTATTAGCAGGGAGAATGTCAAACCCTTCATCCTCAGGCGCCTCAGAGAGGTTTTCACCGTTGGATATGCTCTTTCTTTTTACTTTTGTTGGATCAAACAGTGCCACAGTGTGGTTTTCACTGGAAGATCCATGTTTTAATGTTATATTTTTGCAGCTGAAGGGTTTGGCATCCGCCCCGAAGTATGCTGCGCTATTAAGTTCAATGGCGAATCCAGCTTTGTGATCCCCGCTTGGTAGATTATCCCTTAATTCCAAAAAGTCAATGATAGCCTCATCGTTTTGGAAGAGGTCAAGACATGGGGGATTTGGTTGGTTCCATTCGATGAGTTCAGGGTGGATAATGGGCATTACTTCATCGATTAAGTTAAGTGCGGGAGATGTATCAGTGAGGGTTAAGACAGTGTGGTGAAGGTCGTTGATGGTACTCTCCCTGTCAGAATCAGGCGTAGGATGAGACGTAGGGTCTGTGGAAGATGTTTCCAGCTCAGGAACCCAAGTGGTCTTTATCTGTGCTTCTCCGTAAACAGGGATGTCTTTGCGGGGTGGAGGTGGTGATGTGTCTTCCTCATCTGAAGTGTTAAGTTGCACTGAATCGAATTCCCACTCATGTGAGTCGGTCTCTAAATCACTCTCCAGCATCCGATTGCTATACCATACTGGGATGTCGCTGGAGTTGAATACTGCAGGTGTGATTGGTTTATGTACCTTTGTGGTGATCGGTGCTGCAGGAACCGTGATGGGGTTTAAAGGATTTGTTACTGGAAGTATTAGTAATGGTGACTCAGTGGCTTCTGCTGGAATTACTGGCACCATATATGTTGCAGCGGGTTCTGATACAGTTGCTGCTGCTATTGGTGTTATTGATGGGATTACTGGTTCGTTTGGTGGGATGATTGGCATTGTAGATGGTTGTGGTGGGTGTGTGAGCCTCGATGGGGCAGTGGGGATAGTGTTTGATGGTGCTTTGATTATGAAAGGTGTCCTCTTTGCAGTAGGTGGGCAAAATGGTTTGCTAGGTTTTCCTTTGAATCTGAGTTTAGGAAGGATCTCTTTTTCAAAACCTAGGCCTGTATTACCTTTGGGCTTGAATTCTGGTAGCAGCGGTTCGTGTCGTCCTTGTTTGCAGTATCCCAAAGCACTCTGACCATCATATCCCATTCTTTGCATAATGAGGAGGCCTTTGCCATATTGTTCCGTAGGAAGTGTAACTTGTGGTTTGTCAGTGGTGATGGGATCTTTATAGATCCAGTCCGCTAGGTCCTCATCTTGTGTCTCTTCCTCTTGACTCTTTCCAAGAATGAAAGGCGTTAAGGCACATGCAGGCGTGATTAGTGGTTGCTGGAGCAACTGCTGTGGTTTACCATGTGTTCTAGGAGAAGTGGGCATTTGTCCCACACAAAAGAGCTGACTCAAGTTATATTCTCCAGGACCTTCCTCTGCTACTTTCATCTTTAGCTTTTCTTGCTTGGGCATAGGGGTGTTTGAACTGGCAAGAGAGGCGGGGTTTATATATGATGTGGAGGAAATGGCTTCTCTATTATTAGGAACGGTAATCTCTGGTTGATGGTTGATATTATGGCAAAATGCAAAGGGATTTGCATCGCCCAGGATTGTGATCTCGACCCCGTTATGTGGGAACTTGATACATTGATGGTAGGTAGATGGAACGGCTTGCATGGCATGTATCCAAGGTCTCCCTAATAATAGATTATATGGCAGAGGAAGGTCCAGAACCTGACAAATGATATGCTTTACCACAGGGCCCACTCGGATTGGTAGTACCACAGCTCCTTTGGATGAACGCTCTGCATCATCATAGGCTTTGATGGTGATCTTCTTACGAGGATCCACTGATTCTATTGCATATCCCAATGCTGTGACCAACTGTAGTGTGCAAATGTTTAGGCCTGCTCCATTATCGATCAAGACTCGCTTGATCCTGTGTTGGTTGACGAAGCCTTCAATGTGGAGTGAGGCGTTATGAGGTTGCTGGAAGGAAGAGTTGTCACTTTCAGAAAAAGTGAGACAAGGTGATGACTTTAGACTTCCAACCATGGCTTGAAATTGGTCCGTATTTAGATTTGCAGGGACTGACGCCTCTTGGAGTGCTTGATCCAAGATTGTTTTATGAGAGGGTGACAGACGCAAAAGCTCCAAAATGGATATAAGTGCAGGGGTTTTGTCTAATTGTTCCACAAGATTGTACTGCTTTGGGACGAAGGTGGTGCCTTGTGGAGCTGCCTTGATGGTGACCTTGCCACGACGTGTAACAACATTGCAATTTGAGGTGGGATTTTTGAAGGTTATGGTTGCAATTTGTTCACTGGCATCATACAGGTGATTTAAAGTGTAATTATACGCAGCTTGCGTATAATCAGTGGTATCAGGACCTCGACTGGACGTCGAAGGACCCCTTTGATCTTGCGATGGAAGTGGATTCTTGAACATCTGATGATCATTATTGGTTGTTTTTGGGTCATGCCCTTCAATTTCAATTTCTCCTCGGTCAATAAGATCCTGAATGAGATCTTTCAATCGGTGACAATTACTTGTCTTGTGTCCTCTTCCTTGATGGAACTCACAGTGTTCAGTATCTTTCCACCATGCTGGTTTGACTTGAGGCTCATAGTTTGATAGCTTAGGTAGAGTGACCAAATTTTGAGAGAGGAGTTGTCGCAACACTGTTTCAATGGGTTCCCCTAAGGGAGTGTATGTGCGTTTTTGTTTTTGTGGACGAGGTCTTGGTTCATCATGAGATGTGATGCGACCTTGATTAAGAGGAACATTTGTGTTATTTTGAGGTGGAGGATTTTGTCCTGCAAACCGAACCACAGGTTGTGCATTTTGGACAGTCCGAGCATCCACAACTCCATCGTTGACGATGTTCTTATTCTTGTTCCAGAAGTTCGGTTTATCGCTATTGAAGCGCGGGCGAGGAGCATCTTTTGGTTCATTAAAGATTTTGATGAGTCCTTTTTTGATGAGTGCCCTTTCACATTTTATACCCTTGGTGATCATATCATTAAAAGAGTCTGTGTCTTTGACATCCAGGTGAAATTCCATTTCTTCGTTTAAGTTGGAAATGAAAATTTCCACTAGTTCTCTTTCAGGTAACTGAAGAGAACGTCTGCTAGACATTTGGCGCCATCGTTGCAGGAATACTGAGAATAATTCACCTGGTTTTTGTTTGGTGTTGCATAGATCAGCCATGGTGATGTCGCGTTCAATATTATAAGAGTAATGAGATAGGAACTTCTGGATGAGTTCCTCAAATGTTCTAATGCCACCTGGAAGTCGGGAAAACCATGATGTGGTTGTTCCTCCCAAGCTTTGGGGAAAAAGGCGCATTAGGTATGTGTCCTCATAAGCTACTTCAAGACAAGCAGAATGAAATTCTCGGACATGATCACGGGGATCCCCCTTTCCTCTATATTTTTCAAATTTGGGTGTTTCAAACCCGCGTGGAAAGGGTGGCATATAAAGATTCCTATCAAACGGATAGGGACAGATGTCGTTAAGTGAAAATTGATTGGTCTTAACACCACTATGAAGTTGTTGGGCGAGATTCGCGACTTGTTGCCGCAACATCTCCATTTCATTTGGAGGAGGAGGTGGTGGGTTACCTCGAGGGATGTTATATCTGATGGGATCTCTATGCCTTTCCTCCTCATGGCGACTTTGTCTTTCTGATGCTTGTCTTAATTGGGCAAGATCAAAGTCTGAGGGGAGTTTGGCTCCTTCTTGAGCAAGTCTTAAGAAGTGAGCATCTGCGTTGCTCCTTAGTATTTCATCAAATAATCTGTTAAAATGAGGGTTATGCTGAACCCTTTCGATTGTTGAAGGAGTGGGTGTACCTGGGTTTTCATCATTCCCAGTTCCTCCAAGTGCTTCTTGAAATTCATTGAGGTTGTCCTCTTCTTCCTCAATTTCTATTTCTCGCTGCCTTGATCGTGATCGGGTTTGAGCCATTTTGTTTGCAAGTTTGTTTTGAAGTTGATTGAAGATGATGATGAGTTGGTGATGAAAGATTGATGATTGGTGATTTGTGTTGTATGGGGATCTCTAGCACTTTTAAGGTAGATGTAACCGAAATTCCTTTCTTTGAATTGCTTGTTTGTTTGATAAGTTTGGATGTGATAAGGTGTAGAGAAATCTGAGATGTGTTACAGATTTTGACTACCTAGCAATGAGAGGATTCACTCATGAACTAGTTTTAACCTGCGTAGATGTGTCTCTTAGGATGAGCTTATCCTAGATGTAGAAACAATCTAAAAAGTGATGTGATGTGTTTGATTTCAAGCAATATCTAAAAAGAGAACTTGGGACAAGAACCTCTTAATGTTTTGAGAGTTTTGGGATGAATTGATGATGGAATAATGATGTATGAATGAGATGATGGATGTTTTGTTTTCAACTTCAATAAAAACTTTGTGTTACAAATGGAACAAACTCTACTTCTTCCCTTTCGGGCGTTGGTGGCACTTCTCGAGCTGTGTTGTAGGTGATACAGATGTTTGGGAAGAAGTTGGGATTAATCTTTCCTCCTTGATTTTTGTGATAACTCAGAGCTCTATATTGCATAAAAGCTCTGCGGTTCAATGATTCTGAATCAAACTCGTTTGTTTTACCTTGAAGATATAGACGCATGCGATGTAGAAAGACTCTATGTGAGATAAAAATTTGTCTATTGAGATAGAAGAATTTCCTCCTTTTGATCAAAGCCTTTGAGCTTAATGGTCTCCTTTTCAAGTTGGTATTCTGATGACACTGCTTCTTTCGCAAGATGTGAAGAATGGTCATAAATTTTGTCTCTTTGTTGTTTGTACTTTGTTCTTGGTATTTTTGTTTGTTTTTGAGAAATGTTGGATGAATACTTTGTTTTTGGGATTGATTTTTTTTATTTTTCCTTGACAAGAAAACAAAGCAAGCACACAAACACAAGAATGTTGCCTAAAAAGGCACAAATGAGTATGGGTCTAGATCAACCCAATCCTTGGACTTGTTTTTGACCCTTCCTTTTGATTTATTTTAAGGTATAATTCCAAAGCCTGAAGTCGGCTCAATTTGCACTAGGTCTGTAAAACGAACACACTTCAAACATTTTTTATCCCTAAGGTCAAATGGCCAGTTGTGATAAATTTAGCCCACATCTTGATATTTCTTCAACTTTGGTACTACATACCTTATGAATCTCGTCGTGGCAGGTAAGGATGTGATATACTAAGTCTTGCACGAGCATAACAAATAGATGATCCCTATGATGGGGGAGTCACCACTTTTATCAAGCCACAAGTGACTTTTCAAAAAGCTATGTTTCTACTCAAGGAAATATGTATGGTGAGTATCTTGGGAGCAAAACCATCTATGCTCTTGCACTAAATTATACCTCAAATATCCTCAATCAATAGAACAGGTGGGCTACTACTTAAAGGTGTTTAGTCATGTTCGATGGCTTTGGACATAAGTTCATTCTGCAGTGACTCACTTAAGAGCCTTGTAACTGGTGGTGGGGCCCATTTGTCCTTTCGGCCAGTTACACTGTAGGAACAGCTATACCCAAGGCTACAGCTTTCGCTCTCACCTGATTTCTATAGCGGCTCGAAGGATTTACCGCTCGAGGTCGTTCCCAAGAGTATCGATCCCTTGGCAGGCCTCTCTTAAAAAGATAAAATTTGAGCGTTACTAACACTTTTCTCTTGCACCTAGGACCACGAAAGCCAAGGGAGAGGATAGTGTGTGTTAGAAGTAGGACCACTCGACCAACTCTTTGCACAAGTGTGCCAAGCACGAAAAACACTTGTTCTTTTTAATCTATCATTGCAATGTGATCTAACTATTTGGAGATGTTGCTCCAACAATCATGGTGTTCTTTTTAATTTTCAAAGGCAATTGTTTGAGTAAACTAGAATTTGAAAATCCTGGTCAACTTAATGAAAAACACGTTTGCATGAAGTAAGATTGCTTTAAAAATGAGACAAGTTGATTGTGAATTTTATTTGCACCAAAAATGGAAGTGTGGATTGTGAGTTTTATCTTGATGCAAGAAATAAATTTTGCCTTGTTTATTTTAAGCACCAAAACGAAGTTTGTTTCCTAACTTGCAAAAAAAAAAAAAAAAAAAAAAAGTTGTTTTTGTGTAAGTTTGTGGTTCTTTTTACCTTGGAACAATGAAATTCTTTTTAAGAGCCCCAAACAAATGTGTGATTCTTTTTTTAAAAGCCCAAATTTGAAATGTGAAGTTAATTTTAAACCAAAATAAAAAGTGAATTCATTTTTAAAACCAACTTCAAAAAAACAAGTTAGTAAAAAATATAAATCTACTTTTTAATCTAATTTAAATCTGCACAAAAGAGAAAAATAGTTAGTAAAATCCGCCTATTTGGTGGGCTTCTACAAGCCTAATTTTTTTTTTTTTTTTTTGGTTATAAGGTGATTTGTACAACGTTTTGTTACAATAGCGCTAGTCTGCGTTTGAACAGAGGCACTATTTAACACAAACGTATTAAAAGAAAGGGAAAGACAGAGAAGGGAAAAGCACTGAAACAGGGGGAATAGCGCCAAAATAATGCCAAACGCACCAAAACAGTGTCAAAATCGCAACCTGTGTGACATTTTCAACATTCAAACATGTTATTGGTTAAAAAAAAATAAAAATGATCTTTTTGGTGTTCGGATTCACGTCGGGTTCACCAAATGATGCTCTGCAAAAAGGATTAGAAAATCTGTTTGATGGCAACACACACAAGAGCACAAGAAACAAACGTTAGTGTTAGCAACAAAAGATTATCCTAAACAGGCATATCAAGAGAGATATTAAGCATGAAATAGAAAGCATATAAACATAAAATGAAATAGCTAATCAAGATGCTCATAGTTGCTCCTCCCTTGTTCCTCTCCTCTCCAAGTCCCAAATGAGTGTAGCTCTCAGCAGCTTTTTGCACTATGGATGCTTATGGAGGATTGAGATTTAATACTAAGCTTCAAATATGAAATGAAAAGCTAAATACTATGCTAGAGTAGATAGTGATGCTATGAAAAAGCTCTATGCTAATGCCAGTATAACAACAATACTCTAAAATGCTTCTCCTTTTGCTTGAGGAGAAGGGTTCTATTTATAGAAGAAATAGGGAAATGAAGGGTTAAGATTGAGCAATCTTAACAAGGGTTAGGATTGAAAGTTGGGGATCCATGTGCACAATTGGCACCAATAAAATGGTGACAAGTTTCAACATAGGATTGGGTTGAGAGAAGAGGTTGGAGGCATTAAAGACCTGAGAAGACCTCATGGTTATCTAGAAGGTAAGGGTCAAGTCTAAATTAAGATTACCCATTGGATTAAGAGTTAATCCAAGGATAAACCTTTGTGCAAATGATTAAGAGATAATCATGGTCAAAGCATTAAAGGTTTGATGAGACCTTTGGGTTGGGTAGAAGTTGAGTCAAAACAAATGTTTTAACCATGTGGGAGGGTTGAATTAACCATTAATGGTTATTGGAGACTTTGGGGATTAAGTGGTTGAAGGTTGAAAGCCTTCAATGGTTATCCAAGACTTTGAGGGTTAATTTGTTGAACACACAAAGCATTAATTGCTTTTCAAAGACTTTGGAGTCTTTGAGAAGTGACTCCAATTTGCTTAGGAATGTGACAATATTTAGGGGATGGATTAGGCTAATTAGGAAGGGTTTAGAAGAATCTAGAAGGGGTTTAGGCATACAAGTGGATTTTGTAGGAAAATGCAAGTGGGAGAAATTTTGGTATTTTCAATTAAAATAAAATCATTTATTTCAATTAAATGGTGTAATTTGCATTTGGATAAATATTCAAATAAATATTAATTTATTTAAATGAGAAAAATGAAGATAAAGCATTAAAATGCTTGAAGACTTTGAGGGAAACCATTAAAGGCTTGAAGACTTTAAGGAAAACCATTAAAGTCTTAAGAAGACTATAGAAGGAAGCCATCAAGTTTGAAGATTTTAAAGCCATCAAGTTTGACTACTTTAAGGGAAACCATTAAAGGTTTCAAGTGGGTGAGGATAAATAGGATTTTAAATAAATAATTTATTTAAAATAGTTGTGCAACTTGCTTTTGTAGGAAAATACAAGTGGGTGGAGGATAAAGGTGATTTAAATAAATTATTTATTTAAAATAATTGTGCAACTTGCATTTGTAGGAAAATACAAGTGGGTAGAGGATAAAGGTGATTTAAATAAATGTTAATTTATTTAAATGTGAGAGGTGAGATTTTGGGGGTTTTAAATAAATATTAATTTATTTAAATGTGAGAGAAGATTTAATTAAATAAATATGATTTATTTATTTAATTAATGGTCTGAATTTGGTTAAGTGAATTAAATCAAATAAATTGAATAATTTATTTAATTAATAGGAGAATAGGGTTAAGATGAATTAATTAAATATATTAATTTAATTAATTATTAATTGATGGTTAAATAATCAAATAAATATTAAATATTCATTTAATTAAGTGGACAGATTTATGTGACTACAATATGATACTATTATTTTTAGTTTCTGATAGACCAGGGGACTCCGTAAACCTTAGGACCTTATTGTGATCTGGCTGGTTCTAAATTTATATGGTGATTTAAGATTATTATATGCACTTTGGAATTGTTTTGTTTAATGATATTTCTGTCAAATCGTCTGCTTGTATTTTATGATCGATCTTATGAAGTCCTGTTATATGACGAATTTTCCTGTTTCTAATTATTTTAGGATTCATCAGTTTCCATGGAATGATTATTTTAAGGAATCCCCCTGTTTCACTCCAACGATTACTTTATGATGGCAATTCTCTTGCTTGTAACATAAAGTGGTAGCTATATGCCATATCAGAATGGCCTCCTCCAGATTCCCATGCGACTCCAAGACCTTCAGGATTTCAGGTTCTCCTTGAAACAGTTTCTTCTCAAAGTTGTAAAGGTTCTGTTTGCATTCTTCAGTACTATTCTCCTGAGCACATGTCTGTTTCAGGATACCAAAATTGAACTCTTTGAGATCCATCCTAAGATGCTACATCAAACTAAGGCATACCCATAACGAGCATGTCCAAGATCTCTGGCTTGGGGAAAAGTCCAGTCATCTTCCACATCATAGGAGACCAATTAAGCCAAGTCTCTATCAGGCAGCGTTGATGAATTTGATTTCTCCAGTATTTGTTTCCTCCAACAACCTCGCTCAAACATCTATGCCTTCCATCAAAATCCTGAAACGTGCCTACCAGTTACCACAACCATAGTAATAATTATCACCTTCACTCTAAAACACTTAAGAATATGGCAAAATCTGCACCAATTAGGCCACAAAAGCACAAATTAAGTGGACCCTGGTCCAGTCGGACACTATAACTGGTCAGTCCTGAGTGTTTTCTTTCATCAACTATTCAATATCCTATTCATAAACCCTAGGATCTTATTGTGTAGCAAGGGCCTTCTATAAATCTGGCCGACTCTAAATTTACATGGAGATTTAGAAGTAGTATATGCACTTTGGCACTGTTTTCGTACACTAATATTTTTCTACACTCAATCGCTTTTATTTTATGATGATATTATGAAGTTCTGTTTCCTGAATTTTCCTGTTTCTGAATATTTTAGGATTCATTAGTTTCCATGGAATGATTATTTTAAGGATTATTTTAAGCCCCCCTATCAGTCTAATGATTACTTTCTGATGAGCTTCAGGTCCAGGCCCCACTTATATGATAATGTTATATTTAGTTTCTGAGAGTCCAGGGGACACCATAGACCCTAGGTCCTTTTTGTGTGGCAAGGACCTTTGGTAGTTCTGAATATTGTTGTATGCTATCTAACACTGTTCCTATTTCTCACGATTTGTCTTAGGTTCTTAAAGTTATTTTCTTCGGTTTAATGATTGCAATATGAACTCCTCATGTTCCTTGATTACCTTTTCTGAATGTTCCCATTTCTAGTACACTCCATGAGCTCTGGAGTCTTTTTGTGTGGTAAGAGCCTTTTACTGATTTGGCTGATTCTAAATTTAATGGCAATTTTGGTTCCGAATCTGATACTATTTCTATGAAATGGTATTTTCTCTCAAGTCATTCGGTTATGATAAAATGAAGTATCCCCGTTTCTTGGTTATCTTATAAATTTTCCTGTTTTCAGTTGCTTTAGAATACCTCACTTGCCATTGAATGATAAAATGAAGTATCCCCGTTTCTTGGTTATCTTATAAATTTTCCTGTTTTCAGTTGCTTTAGAATACCTCACTTGCCATTGAATGATTAGTTTTTGCAGCCCCCGTTTTTTTTACTGATTACTTTCTGATATGATTAAATCATACTATTCTGTTTAGTTTCCGACACCCATGGAAACTCCATAGTCTTGCTTACTCAGTTTTCATTGCGATATTGCTTTTTTGAAGTCCCCTGCTTCTGTGTAATGATTAGTTTACGGTGATCTTCAGGGCCAGCCCTAGTTATTGTTTTATTCCATTGGCCTTAGTCTTTGTGTGTGAAATTGACCTTTGACAGATTTGTGTATTAGATTTGAGCAATAGATAATGTAAGCAACTGTCATTGACGATATAATCCTAGCTGATAGATATTAGTAAGTTCTGGGAATTTCGCTAAGGTAGGATACCATAACCTTAAATCATATTTCTTATACAGTAAACAGTACTAATGGGGTTGCAGAAATTAATTGCCTCTATGTGGATCACAATTTCCCAGTATCTGATATGATACATTGTGTTTGTTATTGAGTAGGTGCCTTAACAATATAGTCTGTTTGTATGAAATCCATCCTTTTTCAAGATCCACTGCCTGTAATTTGGAAACATGGTTATATTTTCAGGGCCATCCTTAGTTATTGTTTTACTCCATTTGCCTCAGTCTTTGTGTGTGATATTGGCCTTAAACAGATTTGTCTATTAGATTTGAGCATAGCTAATGTAAGCAACTGTTATTAATGATATAAGCCTAGCTGACAGATATTTGTAAGCTCTGGGAATTTCGCTAAGGTATACCATAACCTTAAATCATATTTCTTATACAGTAAACAGTACTAATGAGGTTGCAGAAATTGATTGCCTCTATGTGGATCACGTTCTTCCATTATCTGATATGATATATTGTGTTTGTTATTGAGTAGGTGCCTTAACAATGTAGTCTGTTTGTATGAAATCCATCCTTTTTCAAGATCCACTGCCTGTAATTTGGAAACATGGTTATATTTTCAGGGCCATCCTTAGTTATTGTTTTACTCCATTGGCCTCAGTCTTTGTGTGTGATATTGGCCTTAAACAGATTTTTCTATTAGATTTGAACATAGCTAATGTAAGCAACTGTTATTAATGATATAAGCCTAGCTGACAGATATTTGTAAGCTCTGGGAATTTCGCTAAGGTATTCCATAACCTTAAATCATATTTCTTATACAGTAAACAGTACTAATGAGGTTGCAGAAATTGATTGCCTCTGTGGATCACGTTCTTCCATTATCTGATATGATATATTGTGTTTGTTATTTAGTATGTGCCTCGACAATGTAGATTGTTTCTATGAAATCCATCCTTTTTCAAGATCCACTGCCTGTAATTTGGAAACATGGCTATTTTTGGATAGTGAAGATTGAATGGGGCTCAATGATATCTCACATCTTATTGTGTGATAGTACCTAATCTTTTAATTGGTTGAACAAAATGCACAGCTTTAAACTCTTTCCAGTTTTGATTCTAGATAGAACCTTAAATCATAGTGAAGATTGAATGGGGCTCAATGATATCTCACATCTTATTGTGTGATAGTACCTAATCTTTTAATTGGTTGAACAAAATGCACAGCTTTAAACTCTTTCCAGTTTTGATTCTAGATAGAACCTTAAATCATAGTTCTTCGCAGCGCTAATGGGAGTGTATAAATTAATAAACTCTTTCCAGTTTTGATTCTAGACAGAACCTTAAATCATAGTTCTTCGCAGCACTAATGGGAGTGTATAAATTAATCACCCTTAAATGTACCAAAATTTCTCATTGCCATTATATTTTGTTTTTTATTAAACTGATGGTTCGATTATGTTGAGCATTTCAATGAAATCATTCTAGTTCAAGATTTATTACTTCTAATTTAGAAACTAGTCTAAATTAATATATTACAAAGAAATTAGATCAGATGTTATAAATAAGAAGCCAATTCTTAAACGTGATATTTTAAAATACCCAGTGCAGGAGAAACAAAGCTTGTAATATCGACAATCTTATTTCTAATACTATGTTTAGGGTTTACACTAACAAATTAATTATGTTTATTTATAATATTGCAAAGAGAATGGACAAAAGCTGCTGTTTATGTATGACTGGCAGCAATTTAGCATGCCAAGGATGTGGCAGTGAACCACCTGGGTAAATCCACTTTAAAAAATATGACATTATTATTTACACTATCAAAAACTGAAGACAAGTGGAGATAGCTGGACAAATGTATGAAAAAAAAGCAATGGCATATACGACCCTTCCTTAGGTGTCAACCGACTACATTATCATTATTATGAGCAGTCACAAGATCAGGTTCATTAGATGGAAAAAAAATATTTTAGACTTGGGGCAGACATTCATAGATGAAAAAGAAGCAATGGCATATACGTTCCACCCTTAGATGCCAACTCACTACAATATTATTATTACTAGCAGTCACAAGATCAGGCTCATTAGATGGAAAAATTTATTTTAGACATGGGGTAGACATTCATAGCATCCAAGCATTCCCATTGCACACAGTATTCCCTATGACCAATCCCATCTTATAGTCAATGCAATGGGAACGAGCATAGGCAGAAAATGAAGATGTTGTAGTCTTCCTAGATCTTATATGGACAGAATTATTTCAGTTAAAATAAGCATAGTTACCAGGTTTGAGAAAATGGATTTTTGTTCAGGAATCCAAAATTTTCAAAAAAAAAAAAACAGTAAAAATTCTATAAAAATTGAAAACCTGCTGAAAATATCTGGATCCAGCAAGATTTGGTAGCTATGGATAGCTATGGATATCTAGATTCTGCTTTTCATTTGATACAAAAAGGACTGTTTGCCTCAGTCAACATGCATTAAATGCAAGAATTTCTCTAGATTGCTTCAATTCAACTATCTATCCCTTGCTACTCATATTGCATCAACAATATACATGATAAATAGTAACTGCCTTTTAGCTCAATGTAGAAAGGAGTGTTTGTTACTGCAGATATTGATGTATCCAACTATGTAAGTTTCTCTGAAAACATATTACAGGAAGATGGCTATGGAGGTTCACAACCTTGTCAGTCCTAATGCAGATAGAAAGCTAATGGTGCCCAACAAATCATTATCTTAGGAGTGTTTTTGCTCTACAGAATAAAATCCCTGCCCTTTTCCCATCTTAAAAGGTGTAGCTCGGTACAATCCAAATGTAAAAGATAATAACTCCATTCTCTCCGTTTTTTCTACCTGTCAAGCTAAACAGGATCAGCTATGTCAATCACCTCAGTGTGTCTCAGAAATGCAGTTATCTTGCTAGATCCAACAACACTGCTATGGAGGTTCACAACCTTGTCAGTCCTGATGCAGATAGAAAGCTAATGGTGCCCAACAAATCATTATATTAGGAGTGTTTTGCTCTACAGAGTAAAATCCCTGCCCTTTTCCCATCTTAAAAGGTGTAGCTCGGTACAATCCAAATGTAAAAGATAATTACTCCATTCTCTCTGTTTTTTCTACCTGTCAAGCCAAACAGGATCAGCTATGTCAATCGCCCCAGTATGTCTCAGAAATGCAGATATCTTGCTTTACTGATTTCCCCTCCTAGAATCAAATCCATTCCTTCCATCGATCTTCCTGTTGATGTAACTCTCCCAGTCTCTTTCACCTTTACCTGGGAAATGATAACTCTGCATCCTTCCATTGCTCTGTGGTCTTGTAAAGGTTCTAACCAGGCCAAATGTCTCTCTCTACTGCAATAGATTCAACAAAACCTGCAGACTAGGATGAAGGCCATTGAACAGCTGCTTAGCAGGCACAGGTCAAGAAGGGGCTTGCAGCTACAATTCAAGTCGAGTTCTGTAACTCACTGTTTTAATCTGGATGACTTATGCTTGGATTTTTTTGTAATTTTGTTTCATATTAAAATGTTTATTCCTTACAAAGAAGGAAGAATTTATTCTTTGTAATGATTCATATATGGTTGTATGCAGCATGGAGTACCGCATGCAAAAACGATTTTGCAAAACAACATCATATGCTCTTGCTGGCATATGATTATGGACAGAATCTGGTATATTTCCTTCCTGTTGACTCTAGAGATATAACATATTATCTTTCTGAGGTTATTGATCTGTTGTCTTACTTTTCTAAGCCTTTTTTTACTTGAAAATTGAAACCTTAACTTTTCTTGAGTTCTAGCTTCTTTTTATGGGACGTGGTTAAGTTATAATATGTTAATAAGGTCCCCATTATTGTTATATTAGTTACTTGAACTCTATATGTTTAAAGTCTGGGCTATTTCCTTGCTGGTTGACTCTAGAGATATAGCATATTATCATTCTGAGGTTATTGATCTGTTGTTTTACTTTTCTAAGCCTTTTTTACTTAAAAATTGAAACCTAACTTTTCTTAGAGTTCTAGCTTCCTTTTATGGGACGTGATTCAGTTGTAATATGTTAATAAGGTCCAGGCTATTGCTATATTAGTTACTTGAACTCCATATGTTTAAGGTCTGGGCTATTGCTATATTAGTTATTTAAACTCTATATGATTATGGTTTGGGCCACTGTGTTTATTCAAGTGAGTTTGTTGTCTTCTTAATAAAAGATTAAATATGAACCCTTTTCGGGGTGCACTGTTTTGATTCACTTTTTCTTCATTACGTCCTTGGTTAGAAGAATTAACCATTTCATACTTAGATGATTGTGTGTGAGGATGCTTTGAGCATGTTTGTCTATTCTAGATGCTTTTGATTTCTAGATGCTCATTGATTTTGATGTGTTGTTTTGTGTGTGATTTTCACAAGTTACTATATATGTTTGTGTTTCTTGTTGGTACATAAATGATCTGGTATCACAAGATAAACATTCTTAAACATGCAAATTATGTGTGGATACTGGCTAATCTTGTGGGTACATAAATGATCTAGTATCACAAGATAAACAATCTTAAACATGCAAATTATGTGTGCATACTGGCTATATATGTTTGTGTTTCTTGTTGGTGCATAAATGATCAACACAAGATTAATATTCTTAAACATGCAATGTGTGCATTCTGGCAAATTGTTGGTACATAAACGATCTGGCTATATATGTTTGTGTTTCTTGCTGGTGGATAAATGATCTGGTAACAAAAGATTAACAGTCTTAAACATGCAAATTATGTGTGCATACTAGCTAATCTTGTTGGTACATAAATGATCTGGTATCACAAGATAAACATTCTTAAACATGCAAATTATGTGTGCATACTAGCTATACTCTGTATATCGCGAGGAGATTTGGGATCCATGCGTGGTTGCAGATGTATTTGATGACATTCATTTCATCATCCACAATATTCTTCACTTAGCATAGTTTCCTTTTGTTTTCAAGGAAATTGTCAAGATAGGGCTCCATTATAGAGTGTCTTACCTTTAGAAGTCTACTAGCTACACATATGCAAATGCCATTGTCTATTTCTATCTGGATAACATTTTGACTCCCACCTCCTCACCACTTCATTGAACAGGCTACAAAAGTTTTCAGCATTTTAATTTCATTAGAAACATCAATTGACTTCAAAAAGACATGTTATCCTCCTAAAGGCACTAGAGAGTTAACGAGTGCCTCATTTCAAATGTCCATCCACTTGTTAGATGCTTTGCTGCAGTCTTTCCTTTTCCTAGTCATTCCTTTAGGGTGTCTTACCTTTAGAAGTCTACTAGCTACAATATGCAAATGCCATTGTCTATTTCTATCTGGATAACATTTTGACTCCCACCTCCATCACCATCTCATTGAACAAGCTACAAAAGTTTTCAGCATTTTTATTTGATTAGAAACATCAGTTGACTTCAAAAAGACATATTATCCTCCTAAAGGCACTAGAGAGTTAACGAGTGCCTCATTTCAACCATCCATCCACCTGTTAGATGATTTGCTGCAGTTTACAAAGCTTGAACAAGTTGAAAACTTGCATAAAGTTCTAAATGTCATAGGTATTCTGTTGTTATTCCTTTTGCAATGATTGTGCTATTTTAAAATTGCAGAGACTCTAGAGATACAGTGCAGAAAAGTGTTATCTAGGTCTAAATGTACAGTGTTTAATAAAATACTTCTTTTTTATTGGAAGGGGTCAAATTGCCTCTTATAAGGAAGTTCAAACTGCCTCTTGTTTGCAGTCGAGTGTCATTAGTTTTGTATATGATGATTTTAGAAGTATTTTTTTCAGATTGATTTTTTCTCCTAATGGCTGCAACACAATGCCAAGATTTAATTTCTGTTTTTTATCATTCTTTTATAAAAATGGATTTAATTAAGTAGGCAATATTGAGAATTTGCACAGTTGGATTGGTCACAAGCATCCTTCATTTTTTTTATAACTAATATGAATCCACGCGAGTGTAGTCTAGAGAAATCTTCAACTGAAAACCAACCATAGCGTCTCTTTGGCGCAAGGGCTGTGGGATTGTTGGGTCAGAGAAAGATCGGTTCCCACAGTCAAATCTATAGATGACCTTTGTGACCTTTGCTAGTTGGATCGGCCAAATCTATGAGGGTAGAAGTTGTGTCATAATCAGGTTCGTGCCATCCAAAATCTTTTGCTAAACTTCCAAACTTTGCTTCTGAAACCATAACAACGCCATAAATGACTGAGTTTTCAATAATTTTGTAGGTAAACATACTAATTGGGTTTGTATCCTACTGGACATATCCGCTTTAGTATGAACTCTCCGTATGGAACATATTGTGTTCTATTGTTTGCACTAATCCATCTTACTTTCATCTGCCCACGAATCATCTCAGCCTTCTATCGTTTGATCACTCGATATTGAACATATTGTGTTATTTCTAACTTTATCTGCCCACAAATTAAACCATAGTATCTCATCTCAATGCCTGATTAAAATCACCAAACAAATAGAAATCATAGGTAATGTTACTGAGTATTTTACTTAGTTCTGTTCCGGTGGAATCCACGTTGGAGAGATGGGCATGGAGAGGCATGTCCAGATTAGAAAATTTAAGGAATTGAGATCTCTTGAGGATGCAGGGGGCATAAAAAACACCCCAAAAAAATACAAATTGTATACCAGTCTGTATGTTTATAACATTAAATGTTATGGAGGCATTGCATGTCTTGATTGCACATTTCTTCCCAAGTTTCCACTAACAGATGGCCATGGGTTAAGATCATATAGCAGTTGAAAGGGTTGTTTTTTAAAATATTGGATTTTTGTTTGTAGTCTCGACAAGATGAGCCTATAAAATAGTATGTTACAAGACTTGGCTCCGCCGCAAGTCAGATTCAATCGGTGAGGGGAAGGCAAGAAAAGTTTTCTTGTTTTATGTAATAGAGACTTAAGCCTATTGTCCGGAATAATCATTATGTTATGTTGTCGTCGGTAATTATGGGTTACGTCAGTAGTTATTCTTCTCGAAAGGTAGTTGGACGCGATGGTTAGTCACACTCCTTCGGGTATTAGTGGCATAATGATAGTCCTGTCTGGGTGTGATGTTATAAGCACTTGATGTAAATGGACTGTTGAATTAATAAAAAGACTGGTTCTTTAATATAATTCCATTATGTTCTGTGCATTTACTTTCTGCATTTAATCGTTTACCCGTATGTGGCAAACATCTGGCATCGTTGCCACTCGGGAAAGGAAGGAGCGAATGGCATACATACACGATGGGCTTAACCGTCGGTGAGATTAACTCAGAGGCCGACGACGCACAAATAGAACTCTACGATGGAGAGGACACTGCAATGAGGGAATTCTCAATCTTGCTTCAGGCGGCCATCGAGACCTACGTCCGAAGAGAAGCCACAGAGGCTGAAGTCTCAACAAGTGTCGTGTGGACTACACTGGAAGTTAGCCCCGCAGCGAATCGGTTGATGAACCACCTCCCCCAGTTGCTTGCATAGGCATCACTGGCACAGCGAACCCGCCTGGAGGAGATTGCCCGTGAGGAGCGACGCCAACAGGTCCTCTGACAATATGAAGAAAACAATTGTCGTTGGGACGCAGAGCATGATGGCAAGAGGTGAAGGGGAAATTGAACCCTGTAATAATCCCAACACAATCTTGACATAAATTGTGGCCGAAAGGGAAAATAATAAAAGTTTTTTTTGTTTTGTGTACATGGTGTGTGCTTGCTATGTACGGAAGTGATTTATGCCCAATACACTAAATAAGGACAAAAATAAAAAGATACAAAGTGACGAATGGGAAGTGGCACAAAGAGCGTTGAATCTCAGACAACGGATAGAACGAAGGCATAGGCTAAGGTAGCTTGCCGAGGGACGACCGGCGGAGGGGTTGCTCGAAGAGAACCCAAGAGGTGTCACAGAGGCTGCAGAGGCAGAGATAGACGAAGAGAATTACATTCTCTACACTGTTGTGGGGTTGCTTGAAGGGAACCTAGAAGGAGTCACAGAGGGTGCCGAAGGAGAACTCTACAATTCGCCAGAACACCACCGTAGGGTAAGAAGTTGTGAAGAGTTGGTGGAACAAACAAGGCGAAGTCTAAACCTGATCAATGCTACCAGAGACCTACTAAAGAACTTGTCCATCTCGGAGGACAACTAGAGGGACACGATCGAAGGTGACGGTATGACCGACAGTGCCGGGGGAGCACAAGGGTACCATATGGGAGGTGATTTGTTTGGTTCGGGGTCAGCAACCTTCTCTAGAGGACCCATGAGTGGAGGGTCAAGTGCAGGAGGCAGAGGCAGAGGATCACCAGTACAAGTGTACAAGGCACCGGAAGAGCGAGACCCAGCGGTGGGATGGCAAGTAAACAGAAGCTACCAAAGTTCAACGGCGACAGGAAGGAAGATCCCATACGCCATTGCCGCACTTGCGAAACCATATGGTCAGCGAATGGTGTTACCGACCAAGACGAATGGGTAACACAATTTCCAACAACCTTAAGGGGAGTGGCCATCGACTGGTACTTCGATACGGATAAGGCCAAAGTCAACACATGGCCCAACCTGAAGGAGTTCGAGATAGAGTTTCACCTCCTCAGAGATGACAATGAAATAGTAGCCGAAATCTATGGCACGAAGCAGAACAAGAACGAGACGGTCCGAGCCTATAGTCGGCGGCTCAAGGAACTGTTGGGGAAAATGGAGAGTCAACCAACCGATGGGTTGAAAAAGAGATGGTTCGTGGAGGGACTGAAACACTCCCTCAGGAAGAAGATGAAAATTGTTCCACCAACCTCGTACGCAGATGCATAAAATAGAGCGATGGATCTCGAAAGTGAGACCAAGACATCCAAGAAGAAAAAGAAGAAGGATAGCTCGTCTGAGGATGATGACTCTTCTGAGAGAAGCAGCAGCGATGGTGAGTCCAACAAAAAGGTGCAAGCGCTCCAGAAAGACATGGAGCGAATGAGGAGAGAATTTAAAGCACTGAGAAGCATGAGTCGGACCGAAGGGGATGTATGGTGCACGAAGTGCAAGAGGAAGGACATACGAAGGGTACTTGTCCGAAGAAGGCCTTTTGTGAGATTTGCCAAGTGATGGGACACTCCATCAAGGAGTGCCCATACAACATGAAAACACGAAACCAACAAGTATTGCTTACGCAGGAACAACCAACTACATTGGGCGATACTGGTAGCTCCCAGGCGAACAACAATGCAACATCGGGAGGCTACTGAGATAACTAGTGTGGAGGATGAAACAACAATAACAACAATAACAATACAAGGAGTCGGATCCAATACGACTCCAAAGGCCGACCGATGATACAATGCAGAGCGTGTAGCCAATGGGGGCACTTCGCCCAAGACTGCCCGAAGGGAGAGGCCACACAATATTTGTGCAAATGGTGTGGACCAGGAGACCACGAAGATGCCACTTGCCCGAATTCCGGCATCAACTTGCTCAATATCGAGGAAACCAAAGAAGAGGAAGTGTTGGCCGTAACCCGCGCCCAAGCCAGACAAGCAACGTGCCCAAACCTGGAGACGGAGAAGCGAAGGGTACGGGAAGCACGAGAAGAAATTGAGAAAGAGATACGAGAGGGGGTGAAGGAAAAGGGTACAACGGGTACTTCTAGCTGACTGGAGGTGGAGGAGGCTATTCTAAATCAAATTTAAAATTGGAGGTACCTTTGAAGGTACACGACCTCCTCCAGACGATGCCTCAATTACGAATGGCGTTGCTGAATAATCTTTCCCAACCATGCACCAATACCAACCACCGCACGGATGTTTCTGGGGTTTCTGCAATAGACCCCATGCTACTGGTAGTTAACACTAGAAGGAACCTGACCATTGTGGAGATGGGTATCCTTGGCACCATTCTAATCGATACCATTGTCGATGGTGGATCGGGATTGAATGTTCTTCCAGAGCAAACTTGGCAGAAGCTAGGGAAGCTAACGCTATGGCCATCTACATTCAATCTGCTGGGAGCAGATCAACATGGAATCAAACCCATCGGGACACTAATGGGCCAACATGTTACCATCGAGGCACAACCCTTCATATTAGACTTCGTGGTAATCCCACTAAAGAAAAAAGGGTATGATGCGATCTTAGGGAGAGGGTGGCTGGTGGCAGCCAAGGCCACCCACAACTGGAAGAACACTCTGTCTATGGAGAATGGAGGAAGGAAGTTTATCATAGACCTTGGGACACAGTTGGTTAGTGAGGAACTGACATCATCTTCGGAATTGGAGGGTGAAGGAGAAGGCGACTTGAGGAAAGAAGGACGGGGCTGCAAGGAACCCAACGACGAAGGGATTCTCAAACTAGGAGAGTGCTCCGAGGATGAGACAGGGTCATTGAATGGGCTCTTCCACTGGTAGATGGAGGATTACGAAATGTTCCAGAGCTACAGGCTCGAAGTAGAGGAACCAGAGCAAGTAACAGAGGAGGTGTACCTATCGGAATACAAAGAATATTGGAAGGGAGATGCCCCAAACCTCGGTGATGGAGACAATCCCAAGATCATTTGTGTCGGCAATGATTGGAACCCTGTGTGGAAGGCCGCAACCTTCAAAATCTTTATTCTTCTTCTTCTTCTTCTTCTTATCTACGAGAAGGAGACCATGGTCCCTGTAGAATTTATGGTTCCAGGTCTTCGGATGGCCATTGAATATAGACTTGCCATCAATGGGTCCAAATTGAAACCCTACCACGAGAAGCGTGAAGGGGACCCGAGAGGCCGGAAGGACACCCGAGAGTCCAGAGGGGGATCCAAGAGGATGGAAGGGGACCCAAGAGGTTGGGCAGGTGACTTGAGAGGCACGAGACCAAATTGGGAGACTCTCAAGTGAGGCAAACCAAGAAGAATAAAGGGCGATCCAAGAGGCACAAGAATTGAGTCGAAGACTCTCTAGGAAAAAAAATTTTAAAAATTTTTTTAAAAAAATTAAAAAAAATAAAATCAATGGCCATGATGGAACCGCCGTGCAGTGGGACCACCGTCAGGGTCCCCGTACAGTGGAACCACCATACAAGGCCACCGTCGGTGACCACCATGCAGTGGAACCACCGTTGGGGGCACCATGCGATGGAGCCACCATTGGGGGCACCGTACTGTGGAATCATCATGCAATGGAGCCACTGTCGGGGTGACCACCGTGCGGTGGTTGTCCACAGCGGAGGATGCCTAACAAAACCATGTCCAGCCGAAAAGAGGTGACCACCGTGCTGCTCGACAAAAACCACGCCCAGCGAAAAGGGAAAAAATGCCCACGCCAGCCAAAGACACAATCGTGAGGGAAAAATAAATTGTAGCAGAAGGGAGTAAAGGAAAGTCGACGTCATAGGGAAGAAGAAGATTTTGTCGTAGGAAAAGCGCAAAAGAGAGATACGAAGTCGCCAAAGGATAGTAATTAACAAAGGAGCAAATAAAAATGCCAACCGAAGGGGGTCTTGGAAGCCAAAGGGGTATATTACCGAAGGGTGTTGGATAGAGGCGGACTCCACAGAAAGATTTCAATTGCCATCGGCTGAAAGATGTCGTATGTAATTCGAAGAGAAACAATTTAGCACTGAAGGAAGAAATTGCGAATCAAAATATTTTTTTGAAAGTGGTGGTAGGACCACCGTATGGTGGAACCACCATGGTGAGACCACCATACGATGGACCAACGGAGGTCACCGGCCTCTGAGGGCGGAACTCGACGGGTATTCATCCACCATACGACCAATATCGTACACCCGTATGACCGGACAACATCCACTGTGCGACCTTCCCAGCCACCATACGGGAGACCAATCACCGTACGACACCAAGCCTTTGGGTGACCCCAGTCGTCGTACAACTCAGCCACCGTACAGGTTCACTCCATCGTATGACACACCACTCCACCATATGATAGATAACCTTTGTACGGGCTTGGGACATAGGCTTAAAGGAGCATGGCAACGATGGCGACAGTTTAAAAGAGGGTGAAAGGAAAAATAGCACGACACGACAGGGATAAACAGTGGTGATGGCACGTGAAAAAAAAAAAAATGACGACCAGATCGAAAAATCATTAGATGGAGTCTGGAGCCAAGACATTGAAAAAATTAGAGTGGAGAAGAAGGTTTTTGGCATCTTAAAATATCACAAAAATAATGTGCGGCATGGACTTTCGTGTGGTTTTGAAGGTGGTAAATTGGTGTTGGTGGCGGGGGCGCTACCCCTCGACCCTACTGGGGCGTTGTCCAAGACCCCTAGTTTATTTTTGAGCTACAATACACTTTTTGGAGCTGGGCGAAGGGCATCTGAGAAGTCACGGTAAGTGTTGGGGTTGTTCCGCATTGTGAGAAAGAAGCCTGAAGCTAAGCATTGGCAGGGAAGCCATAAGCCGTAGAGGGAGACGGATTTGGAGGTTGCGAACAAATAGAGTTTGAAGGAATGCATTACAAGAACGTGAAGTTGTACGGCACCAGAGAGTTATTCCGTTCAGTTATCAACCTTTTGGGAGTGTGATGGAGGATTTGAGGCATCTCCTAGCCTTTGTGCCAAAGGGTTGTGGCCACTTCCAGGCATTAATGGTACGCTTTGAGGAAATCAGAGTATGTCTCGGCTAGACGCGAGGTTGCCTTGGTGGATGCATAGAGGGATCGGGAGGAGCTAACCACCAGGTTGGAGGTAGTAGTAGCGTGAAACTTAGCTCAGCATACTCAGGAGTTGGATGCCGAGAGGGCAGCCTAGGTAGCTATCGAGGACAAATTGGCTAGAGAGATAGTATCATTTGAGTAGCAGTTGGTGGAGGCTGAGACTGAAAAGTGTGTTTTGTAGACAAGTTTGGTTTAGGCACCGAAGGACTTTGATGTCAAGGAAAAAAAGAACTCCTTGCGGAAGCAATAATGGTGACATCCGCACTTGAGCATCGGATAGTAACAGAAAAGGGTTTTCAGGCGAGGATGTAGTAGGTGTATGAGTTTCAGGCTCGACTGGCATCACCGGTTCCTGCAGTTCTATACCTTGATTCTGTTTAATGTATGAACATCTCTAATTTGTATTGAGTCATCCGGAGACGACTTCTTTTCTTGGGGGGGATGATGTTGTTGGGAATAATCATTATGTTATGTTGTCTTTGGTAATTATGGGTTACGACAATCAGTTAGTCTTCCCAAAGGACAGTTGGACGCGACGGTTGGTCACACCCCTTCGAGTATTATATATTGTATGCCTTTCCTTCTTAGTGGCATCATGATAGTCCTATCTGGGTGTGATGTTATAAGCACTTGGTGTACATGGACTGTTGAATTAATACAGAGACCGGTTCTTTAATATATTTCCATTATGTTCTGTGCATTTACTTTCTACATTTAATCGTTTACCCGTATGTGGCAAACAAAGCCAACAATTGTTTGTTGAAAATAATGCATTTTTATTCACCATCTCTGTTGATGAATTTAGGTGCTCAAAGCTTTTGACTAACTTATCTCACTTAGTTATCTGATATTGGAATTTGCTATTGGGTTTGGTATTGTGTTTTTGTGTTAAACCAACCTGCTATGCTCTTCCTTATACAAGTGTAATGACATATCCATAACAAGATTAATGGCAATAATGTTTTACCATAGAAAAATAATTATTACAAAATTAATTGCTTAGGTTGATTTGATTCTTAAAAAATAACCATCGACTTTTAAAATTGCAAGCTAATTTAACTATATGATATTGTTGGCATTTGATTTTCATTACCAGCTCTACTTGGATCCCTTGCTTACCACTAAAAAAATTCTTCCTTAGGTTGACTTGATTTTTGAAACCTCAAATCTCAAACCCTTAACCATCAATGTTTGAAACCCTTAAAAAATAACTATAAACATTTAAAATTTCCTAGCACTAATTTCTTGCGAGTAATTTTTATTAAGGGTTAATGACCTTGTTCTCGTTGCTTTTAAAATAAAAAACTAGACACCAAATAAACCATTAAAAACCCAAAAGGACCTCAAATTGCAAGCTCATATTGTCCATAAACATTGCTTTGTAAACCACAAACTCAAATTCTTTAAAATCCATATAGACTATAACTATGTAAAAAATTCCAAATCTCCAAATCCCTAAAACCTTAAAATACCAAACCCCTGACTTAATTTGAAAATTCATAACCCTTAAAAGATGCACCAGATTTGACAAACCTTCGAATGTGTTTGTTATTTTTCTAGATTCGACTGTGTGAGTTTTTACGTTGCCAACATTTCAAATCAAACACCATGATCCATCATCAAGGCAAAAGAGCAAGTAAGAGAGCAAGAGAGCAGAAAATTAGAGAAGATAGCAGATCTAGAAGATTAAAAAGATGAAAAGAGGAAGGGACACAAAAACCAAGGGGGGAGAAAATAAGATAAAATAAATTAAGCTAAAAAAAATAAGAAATAAAAATAGACTAATACTTAAAAAATGAAAACAAGAGCATACACAAAATCACAAAAAACAATCAATAAAAGAAAAATAAAATAAGGAAAAAATAAAATAAGAAATAAGAATAGAATAAAATAAAGAACAATAAAATACTAATAAAAACAAAAAATAAAACTAAATATATATAAAACTGAAAATAACAAAGGAGTATATATATATATACACACACACACACACACACAAACACACACTCAACACACAAATAAATACATATATAAGTGTATGTATATATACATACTTATGTATATATATGCATACATATATGTGTGTGTATACTTATACACCTACATATAGATATGCATATACATATACATATAAATATACTACAAAGGAAAACACTAAAGATAAATCAAAGATAGGCCAATTAAGAGAGGCAAGAAAAACCAAAAAAAAGGTCAAGCAGACAAAGCCAACACATTTGCCAAGAAGAGCCCCACATAATAGGAAGGAAAGGGGCCAAGGAATGGAGACGACATGATGCCAAGGGAGGAACTAAAATGAGGAGGAGTAATGGAAGGAACAAGATCAAGAGGAAGGGGAAGGGGAGGACAAGAGGTGGGAGGGAATGGTACAAGGAGGAGAGGGAGAACTAGGTATTTTGCAATGGTTTAGAAGGGGGGGCCAAGAGAAACTCAAATTCCAACCTCCATCTCGATTGAGGTTGGAAGGGTGATTGAATGGCCAAGGAATGGAGATGACAGGAGGACAAGGGAGGAAGCGAAATGAGGAGGAGGAATGGAAGGAACAAGATCAAGAGGAAGGGGATGGGGAGGACAAGAGGCGGGAGGGAGAGGTACAAGGAGGAGAGGGAAAATTGGGTATTTTACCATGGTTAAGAAGGGGGAGCCAAGAGAAACTCAAATTCCAACCTCCATCTCGATTGAGGTTGGATGGGTGATTGTGGATTTCAATGACTTCTCTGAGCTTCCTTCTAAAGAAGTTGTCCTCAATCACAATAATTTGGGTGTCCTCTAAGGGGATGTGGTGTTTAGTCTTGGAAGAGTGCTCTGCAAGGGCTGATTTGAGGATCCTTTCATGTCTAATGTCATCCCAATGTTCTTTGATTCTCATGCTAATCGAGCGATCGAACTCACCGATATACAAAGTACCACAAGAACAAGTAACTTTATAGACACTCGAGCTGAGAAAGAGGTCTTTAGGGTCTTTTGAAGGAGGGATGTGATGCCTAAGGGTTTTGAAGGGTTTGAAAGAGCAACGAAAGCCTCTTTTTTTGAGAATCTTGGCGAGTTTGTTGGAGAGGCCTTCCATAAAAGGCAGAGAAGCACAGGAAAAGGGAGGAGAATGAGGGGAAGGATTAGAAATGGGGGTACTCCAAGATTTGGCTTGCTTAATGGCCCTAAAGATGTGCTTCCTCTTGTAACCATTTAGTGTGAAAACATTGACAAGGTTAGTGATCTCTTGGTCAATGTTGTCAGCATCACAAATAAGAAAAGCACAAGAAGCCAAAGTCTTGAGAACACCCACTTTTTGGCTAGAGTGGTGATGAGAGGAAGAATGAAGATAAGAATCAGTATGGGTGGCTTTGCAGTAAACATGACGAGCCAAAGAACCATCAGGTTTTTGGTGAGAAGGATGTCTAGAAAAGGAAGCTCACCATTGGTTTCAATCTCTTTGGTGTAAGAAATGCATTTGGCTACGTTGTTCAAATTAAAATGGAACTCCTCCAATTTCTCACGACCATGAGGCCAACAAAAATTGGTGTCATCAACATAACACTTCCACTACTTGGGTTTAAGAGCGAAAGAGTGGAGAGCGGTGTTTCCAAAGTGGCCCATGTAAAGGTTGGCCACAATCGAGGAAAGAGGAAAGTCCATAGCAACCCCATCAACTTCTTCTTAAATAACACCTTGGAATGAAAAGAAGGTGGATCTAAGGCATAATTCAACCAAGCTAGAAATCTCATGGTTGGTCTTCTTTCTGACCAACTCTTTCAGACCAACTCAATGGAGTCAAGGATGGGCACCTTAGTGAAAAGAGAAACCACATCAAAGCTGACTAGGAGATCATTGCTATCAAGTTTCTGGTTGCAGATGAAATCAACAAAGTGGGCCGAATTTTTTATGAAAGAGAAGGACTGGCCAGAAAAAGGAGACAAGAGCTTAGCCAAGTGGGTATCCAGCTTGTAGGTGGGGGAGCCAATGGTGTCCCCAATAGGTCTAAGGGGAACACCCACTTTATGGATCTTCAAAACTCCATAAATGCGAGGAGTTACCTCCTTGGATGGGAGTAAGCTCTTTTTGATGGCCTCATCAAAGGAGGAGTTAGCAATAGCCAATTTAACTTTCTTGAACAATTTGGGGGTGGGGTTAGAAACCAATCTTTTGTAGCTATTGCAATCTGATAGGACGGCAATCTTTTTGGTCACATAGTCATCTTTGTTCATGATAACTATGGCATTACCTTTATCAACTTTTAAAATGATGAGGTTATTATTGCATAACAAGCTCTTGAAGGTACGAAGCTCTCTCTCTCTCTCTATATATATATATTAAAGAAAATAATTACTATAAAGGAAAATACTAAAGATAAATTGAAGATAGACGAAGCACAAATGATGAGATGAAGCACATCTTCCTTCGGGCCAGTATGTCCCTTCTACGTGAAGTTATCCAATCCACAAGGTCCATCGATCAGATATCTTGCAGATTGCTACCACTCCACTTAGAGCTTTCTCGATGCTTGCATCTTGATCTGTGGATCTTGTTAGACATTGCATCGTAAGGCAAGGCTATGGGTATCAAAGCTGATTGTGAGCGTAGGCAGAAGAGAAAATTTTTCTCCTTAGTGGGTGGTTCTCATCATTGGAATGTTGTTGAGAGACCATTCCATGGATCCCCTTCGACTATGTCTCATCCTATTCATGGGTCTCCTCATCTTTGCTGGCGTTCGACCCCCTCCTTCACTCCCATCTAGCACTCCCTCTCACCATCCACAACCCCACGATGCCTCTCCCCTCCCACCTTGCTCCCTCACTCCCCTCCACCCTTCTTCTCCCCAAGGGGGCCCCGAGTCCTCCATGTCTGCATGTTCCCCCTCTGCATGCATGGGGGGTTCCCCTCCCTCTCCCACTGTCACTCCTATCTTGTGCTCTTTGAGTCTGTCCTCGTAGTGCACCACTGTGCCCCTATTTTCCTTCACCAATCTTTCCTCCTCGCCGAATCTAGTGAACTGTGGTGCGCTCCAGCAACTCTCAAGATCCAACGATTAGCTGCAAGTCTCTCTCTCTCTCTCTCTCTCTCTCTCTCTCTCTCTCTCTCTCTCTCTCTCTTCTCTCTCCTTCCTTGCAATGTTCTTCATACATTTATGACGATTTGATTTCTCTTCCTGATCCGATCTCTCCTCGAGCCTCCAATCACCTTTTTGTCACCTTCCCCCTCCCCACGGTCCCCTCGGTGGCTGACTTATGCATTAATTATTCTCTCTCCAATCCTAACCTTGATCATGGCTCCCTTCCAATCATTAACTCCTCTCGCGTGGGCTTGTCCCTTTCGAATCATGTGCCCTCCTTGCTTCACCTGTCGTATATTTCTCAAGCCTACTCTCGATTCAATCATCTTTCCTCCCCCAATTGTACCCCTACCTTGGTCCATGATTGGGAGAGCAAGCTTGTTGTGAACCTTTCTAGTGCGTATTTGGACCCGCTTTCTTTGAACTTTTTAAAGAGAGGCCTAGGTTTCACAATCTCCCCCTCCTCCATCTCCGTTTCTGATATTCTCATTGAAATTGATAAGGTTGTTAGATCTCTTCTTGATGATGTGGCTGAAGAGGTGAGACAAGATTGTGTTGTCTCTCTTCGCCACGCTAGAGCCCCTAAGAGCAATGTTCTCAAGGTTGAGCTTTGTGCCTTCAAGAGCTTGTTATGCAAGAATGACCTCATCATTTCTAAAGCTGATAAAGGTAATGTGATAGTTATCATGAACAAAGATGACTATGTGACCAAAATGCTTGCCCTCCTATCAAATAGCAATAGCTATAGAAGATTGGTTTCCAACCCCATCTCCAAATTATTCAAGAAAGTTAAATTGGCTATTTCTAACTCCTCCCTTGATGAGGCCATAAAAAAGAGCTTATTCCCATCCAAGGAGGTAACCCCTCGCATTTATGGAGTTCCAAAGATCCATAAAGCGGGTGTTCCCCTTAAACTTATTGTGGACACCATTAGCTCCCCCACCTACAAGTTGGCTCCCCACTTGGCTAAGCTCTTGTCTCCTCTTTCTAGTCAATCATCTTTCATAAAAAAATCAGCCCAGTTTGTTGATTTCATCCTCAACCAAAAAATTGATAGCAATGATCTCTTAGTCAACTTTGATGTGGTTTCTCTTTTCACTAAGGTGCCCATCCCTGACTCCATTGAGTTGGCCAGAAAGAAGACCAACCATGAGATTGCTAGCTTGGTTGAATTATGCCTTAGATCCAACTTCTTTTCGTTCCAAGGAGTTATTTATGAACAAGTTGATGGGGTTGCTATGGACTCTCCTCTTTCCCCAATTGTGGCCAACCTTTACATGGACCACTTTGATCACTCTCCACTCTTTCCCTCTTAAACCCAAGTGGTGGAAGTGTTATGTTGACGAGACTAATGTTTGTTGGTCCCATGTGTTAGGCCCAATATGGAAAGCTAATGTACTGAGAGGGGAGGGGTGAATCAGTACTTCAAAACCTTTCTTTAATAATAACCTTATTGTTATGCATAAACAGAATAGTGTAGTAACATAAAATAAAGTTAAAACAAATAGATAACAATCATACATGATTCACTCCATAACACATATATTTTGGTCACGCAAAAACTCTTGGTTAGAGAGAAAAATTGCGATGGGGATGGCACCCACAACTTCACTATTGCAATAATAAAGAATGCTCGATTAGAGCTACATTTAGCTATTTCTGGAAGCTTACCTTGTTAGGAGTAACAAGATCTATTAGATCTACCTTGCTAAAGGATTTTACAACATTTATTCTGAATGTTGCACCTGGTTAGAGGCTTTACAATTTATAGACTTGGTTAGAGTCTTTTACCCTATTAAAGGTTTCTCTTTCAACTTCACAATATTACAATAAAATCATTACAAACATCTGCAACTTTACATCTGAAATGTTATACCAGATTCTATGTGCTTAGGATAAGATTACCTTGCTTGTAGCATACCTCGGTAACTCATATAGTAACTCGGTAAACCCTTCTGTTTACTCTGTTCTTCGACTGTTCTCTGAAAACCTTCTCGGTGACCTCTGTGTCTCTGTAACAGTCTTCCCTTCATACATATACGCACTTCAATAATGTTGTATATATAGATCTCTTAAAACGGTGATCTAATTCATTGCTTCGATCTTACAAACAAGATTCCTCGAATGAATAACTAAACAAAATATTTCATTGGTTGGATTGACCTCACAATCATACACAATCTTCTAGTTCAATTTCCAATGTAATAACGGTTAGATGTGCCTCGATCTTGTAACATGTTTTCATATGCATGTCCAAGTTCAATGTATCTGGTAACACGTTTCACTCAGTGAATATCAACTCGGTGTGTTAACTTTACTGCTCGGTAGCCATAAAAAGATACTCGGTAGACAGCTCGGTGAATACTGCGTTCTGTGACTGTTTTCTTTTGTAACCGACTAGATTGTGCATATCGACTTCTCTGTTTATACCAACTGCATGATTCGGTAGTGCTAATCGACTAGAATATAAAGTATGACTTTGAATATAAAAACTAATGGCAACTTGATAAGTAGTAACAATCTCCCCTTTTGACATTAGTTGAGATGTTTGACAAAAACTACTTTCAAAGTCATAACTCAAAAATCTATGTACTTTGCAAAATGACTACACTTGACAATATATACAATAGTCAATGAAATAGTATATGCAGATATACTCCCCTTATCATTATTCTATATATTGCTCAGATTTTGCATGCTCGGTTCTATTATGTATACAATACTCAAAACTGTATTACCAAAATTGTATCACTCTCCAAATATAGTATATTACTCCCCTTGTGTAGTATTACTCCCCTTTTTTGACAAACATCAAAAACTTAATTTCCATCCGAGGGCAATAACTGATCAAAAATGGATTTATACTTGTTTTGAGCGTCGGTAAGTGCAACTGAGAGTGCATCCTTTACACTTTCCATTAAAGAATTTTGCACTTGAATATCAGCCAATAGTGATATTAAGCCATCAAGAGTGTTTCCCTCTTATGTAGTAGATAGGTGTGTAGCTTGGTTAATCTGCTCTTGAACTGATGAGAGACGAGGAAGGAATAATGTCTAGAGGGTCATTATATCCATCTTGATCTTATGCTCTTCATTTCTGAGTTCTAACTATTGAGCCATGAGCTGTTGAAGCTTGGTATAAAAATTCTGAACTGAATTAGGCGTGGTGATCAACATAGTTGAGAGATCGGTGATCTCTTTCTCAATTGCATCAGTTTTATTCTTGATATCTTTTATGAATAAGAAAAATGTACAAAGTTTCTAAAATAAATAAAGAATATGCTTGAGTTGAGGGGACAACTCAGCAATGAATTTGACAAGCTTTACTTTTCCTATAGCAAGAGCTTTTTGTACCTCTTCTATCATCTTTGTAGGAAGCTCTTTATCTTTTAGCTTGCTCAAGTACTCAGATGCATCAACTCCAGATGTTTCTATTTGAGTAAGGATTTCATCCAGTTGAATGTGGATGGCTACATCAGTTGACACTGTTGCTGAAGGTAGCATATTTGTTAGTAGTGTCTTTACCTTTTGTAGTACTTTATTCTTCTTTTGAATGGCCAATTGTTTTTCTTGTTCGGCCTTTGCTTTGCATAGTTCACCGAAATCAATAAGTGCTTGCCCTTTTAATTTTGAGATATCCACATTGGGCAACACTATCGGTTTAGTTAAATCAACTTTGAAACTATGCTTTCTCACCTTCTTCTCTTTAGCTTTGATCAGTTGTACTAAGACAAGTGCTTGTAAGGCTTGCTGACCCTCGGTAGGTTGCTCGGTAGATGCAACACTTTGGTTGATTCCTGTAGCCGTTGTAGTGTCCTTGGGTGTCTCGGTGCTAGGGGTCTCAACTATAACATTTTCAGTGCTTGATGGTGCTTGAGACATCTGATCTTTAGTTGTATCTTCTGCTGCTTCAGACTTGTGAGCTTCAATGCCTTGTTTTGTATCCTTAGGAGCTTCGGTTGAGACAGGTGGCTTAACTGGTGGATAAGGCTAAACTTGTTCTAAGACAGATTCACTAGATACAAGTTTTGCATAGGTAGTGCCTTCAATCATTTCCTGCTCTGGTGCTTCTTCATCCATGACATCTTCATCAATTTGAATAGTGTCAGCCGGGTCTTGCTTGGTAGCATCAGGACCTTGCTCGGTGACATCGGGATCTTGCTCGGTGACATCAACAATTTCAACTTGAGATTGTTCACCGACATCCTTTATTTTGAAGATTTCCTACCACTTGGATTTTGTCTCATTTTCCACATCAATGTATAGCCCATTCATCAATTTTAAGGCTCTCTGTTTGACAAGAAATTTAGAATTGTATGTTGTCAAATGTTCTTTAATTTCTGCCACAGACATATCAGGGAATAGATGGACTAGACTTCTTTCTCTTATTTGTTTCTCTGAGTCCATTGCATATTTCCATCTGTTATCAATATGTAAGTATAATTCACTCGGAAGTTACTTTACCAGTTCTAATGGAGATAGCCGAAACTTTAGAAGTGTACAGATGATAGTTTCTTCAATTTGTCGCTTCTCATCATTATTTCTAGTCTCATACTTGACATATCTAAATCCTGCAAATCCACCATATTCTTTAAGATTGGCACAAAAATTTTCAACACTATGAATGTTTACCTTCTTGCTTTTTACAATCTGAAATTTGTCTGCATCATCGGATTCAGTATCATAGACTCTTTTGCCAAAATGAGTCTCCGAGTAGATTTCTTGTAGGTCTTGGTTACCTTGGGTGCAGTAACACTCTTTTGTTTCTTACTCGGTGATGTAGTTGATGCTCTAGTGTTAGGTCTCTTTGTTGGTGGAGTCGGTAGGGCCTTTGAAATGTCTTGTTTCTTTCTTTTCAAAACTTTACCCTTAGGCAACTTGGTACTTAATGTTATTGCTGCCTCTTGAGCTTTTGATTCCTCTTCAGTAATGGCAAAAGTGCCTTTGATAGATGTAGAGGAGGATTCTTCTCTGAATTTCTCAGATAAAACCTTTATCATTTTTGTAGCTTTTCTTGTAGCCTTGGGTACTACAATGCTCATTTTTACTTTTTCTTTCGCCTCTTCATAAGTTCCATATCTTAGTTCAGTACCATGCCTTGGCAATGATAGATAGGCATCAATTTGTTGTTGTGTTATATCATAGTCAATCTCATAACCCATTGGTGGCAAAGATTGAGTCCTTGGTTCAACATCATTCATATAACAGTAATCGGTGTCTACCTCAAAACATATATTATCCTTATATTTCTCTACCAGTTGTGGTGGAATCCGGTACCTATTGTGCATCTTCTCTTGAAATTTGCTGAAATAGTCATCCATGATATCATTAAAATTATCTCCCAATTTCTTGATAAAATCATTGATTTGATGGGTGATAGGTCGGTGTAGCTCCCAAACTACTTTATCGACTGAGGGAAAGAACTTCTCAAAGTAGAAAAACATGCATACAAGAAGTGAACCAAACTTCAGTGTGTTTGCCGAGTTGTTCTTCTTTTGCTTCCTTATTGTGTTCAAGTTCTCAAACAAGTTCTTCAGTAGCACTTCACATAAATCTACTTTCATTCCCTTTTTCACTATTTTATAGGCTAAGTCAACTGCGGCACATGGTACACTATTTTCCCTTGCTGATTGGAAGAAACAGTAACCAATTACTCTAATTGCAAACTTAAGTTCTGCATCAGTGACATTGTTCAATTTCAGTCCTCGGTAATTAGATTCTACTCCAGTTAGACTAATTAGCTCCTTCTATGATATCATTTTCTGTGCTCGTGCATGATCATAGATAGGATACTCGGTGATCACATGAATGATTTCCTTGGTGATTTTGAATGGTTGCTCCTCTAGCCACATAAAATCATCATGAACTATGCTTAAAACAAACTTAACCCACTGGGGTTTGAACACACGGGGATAGGCTAGGGCTTCAATTAATCCCTTGATTTTGATATGCTCGTACTTGCTATCCATTTTGCCATCGGTACAAAGTTCATCATATGTGTCACTGATCTCAACATGACCGAGTTCTTCAACACGACATTTGGTGAAGAATCTGACATCTTCGACTAACAAGACTCGATCAGGGATGAGTGAAAATGCAGTTTTGTCATCCGGTTCAGAGGCGACTTTAGAAGTCAAAGAGTACTTCAGCGAGGGCTTCTCCACATTTTTGACAACTATGGGATCTTGGATCTTGGGCACCATTGAAGGTTTCAGGTAAAAACTTAGCAAACTATCCTTAGGGTTTGACGGTTTACAAACGACTGACGCTTCACACTCGGTAGATAATAGCAATTTGACAAGATCGGAAACCAGCTTAACAGTGTGATGAGATTTGATGTAAATACCTTGAAATTCGCTCTGAATGAAGTTTGATCGCCTTGGTTCGCTCTGCTCTGCTCTCTTGAAAACTTGGTGAATGAAAATAACTGCGAAAATACCTTTAAGTACACAAAATACCTTATCGAGCTCCGTGCGAGTTAGGTCAAAACATTAAATGCACTTGGTTCACCTTTAACCAATTTACTCCCTTTTTTTCGTTTTAACCGAGTAACCAAATTTCCTTCATTTACCGACTTGGCAGGCTTCCTATATACACCAACTTGACATGTTTCCTGTAAAGTACTTTTGATAGAATTTCAAACTTACTAATGCATCTTAATTATGCAGATTTTTAATTTTGTACACAATAGAATAGGAACTGTTAAGATTTAACCTTTAGAGAATGCAGTCCCTTCATACCTTTTCAGATTAATTTGGAATAGGTGCACCTAACTTGGTAGGTAAGGTGCTTTCTTCATCTGACATGTTTTCCTTCTTTGTCCAAATCATCTTAAATTTTTCTTTTATCTCTTCAATGTCTCTTCTAGGTTGATCTCTGCAATCTCCAGCTAAATGTCCAACTTTGTGACAATGAAAACATGTCATACCTAGACTTCTCCATGATCTTCGGTTGTTCATTCCAAACCTTATAAAACAGTTGGCACTAATATGTCCATATCTTCCACAACATTCGCACCATATCCTTGTATTGTAATCCCATGGTACTGCTGCATATTGTCGGTAAGGATCTGTGTGAGTTCAGTAACCTTTAGTGTTTGCTCAGTGTGGACACCACATGTAGTTCTTTTGCTTAGACCAGCACTTCTCGGTACTATGTCCATATCTATGGCAGTTTCTACAAAACACTTTGAATTTTGCCTTCTGATAGTTGTTAACAGACTTTGTCCTACATTGATTAGGTGTGTGACCATATTTATTGCAATTGTAACAATATCCATTGGACTTAGTGATATTTGATTGCTTACCTTTTCTAATTTGGCATATGTTGGTAGTATGGCCTTGATTTCCACAGTAGTAGCAAATAGGCTTCTTCCTTTTGATGTTATTCCTGTTTCCAGCTTGCTTTGATGATTCTCCTCTCTCGGTAGTATGAATTCCTTTCTCGATTGATTCTTTTCCTTTGTAACTGAGTCCTACATCTTTGTTGTGTCTTCTTGTATTCAGTTGCTCATCCAACATCTTTGATGCATCATAACTCTTCTTCAATGTTCCTTTGGATTTCTTCTCTATTTCAAGTTCATCAATCAACCTTGATACTTCAAGTTTTAATGCTTGATTTTCATCTTTCTTTAGGATTGCTTCATGATGTGCATAACCTAGTTGATCTGTCATATTTTGTTGAATCCCAATTAACCTTATGATTTCATCATTCTTATCAGATACTAAGACTTCAAGTTGTTGTTTCTCTCTTTGTAGATCTTTTGCTTTATCCTTTGCTATCCTCAATGCATCTAGGTTTTCAGTCATCCGTGTACTGAAATGTTCATGTTCTCTTTTCATTGCTTTTAGTTGATCAGCCAATGCTTTGTTCTTTTCTTTCAATACTCCAATCATTTCTTCAGTTTCTTCTGATATACTGTTCTCAGATGATGTCTCAATTTGTTCCACTAACTCTTGAGAATCCTGTAAGTCATCAAATAATCTTCTTCTTACTTTCAAAGATTTTTGCATTTGCCTTTGCATGTCTACAATCACTTGATTTGCATGATCCAACTCTTCTTGCAGGTACACAATCCTCTGAGATTGTTTATAGCCTTCCATTGATAAGATCTTTCTCTTTAGGTAGTTAAACCCTTTTCCAAGATTCAAGCTTTGATACCAATTGTTAGGCCCAATATGGAAAGCTAATGTACTGAGAGGGGAGGGGTGAATCAATACTTCAAAACCTTTTTTTAATAATAACCTTACTGTTATGCATAAACATAATAGTGCAGTAACATAAAATAAAGTTAAAACAAACAGATAACAATCATACATGATTCACTCCATAACACATATATTTTGGTCACGCAGAAACTCTTGGTTAGAGAGAAAAACTGCGGTGGGGATGGCACCCACAACTTCACTACTGCAATAATAAAGAATGCTCGGTTAGAGCTACATTTAGCTATTTTTGATAGCTTACCCTATTAGGAGTAACAAGATCTCTTAGATCTACCTTGCTAAAGGATTTTACAACATTTATTCTGAATGTTGCACCTGGTTAGAGGCTTTACAATTTATAGACTTGGTTAGAGTCTTTTACCCTATTAAAGGTTTCTCTTTCAACTTCACAATATTACAATAAAATCATTACAAACATCTGCAACTTTACATCTGAAATGTTATAGCAGATTCTATGTGCTCAGGATAAGATTACCTTGCTTATATCATACCTCGGTAACTCATATAGTAACTCGGTAAACCCTTTTGTTTACTCTATTCTTCGACTGTTCTTTGAAAACCTTCTCGGTGACCTCTGTGTCTCTGTAACAGTCTTCCCTTCATACATATATGCACTTCAATAATGTTGTATATATAGATCTCTTAAAACAGTGATCTAATTCATTGCTTCAATCTTACAAACAAGATTCCTCGAATGAATAACTAAACAAAATATTTCATTGGTTGGATTGACCTCGCAATCATACACAATCTTCTAGTGCAATTTCCAATGTAATAACGGTTAGATGTGCCTCGATCTTGTAACACATTTTCATATGCATGTCTAGGTTCAATGTATCCGGTAACACGTTTCACTCGGTGAATATCAACTCGGTGTGTTACCTTTACTGCTCGGTAGCCATAAAAAGATACTCGATAGACAACTCAGTGAATACTGCATTCTGTGACGGCTTTCTTCTGTAACCGACTAGATTGTGCATACCAACTTCTCTGTTTATACCAACTGCATGATTCGGTAGTGCTAACCGACTAGAATATAAAGTATGACTTTGAATATAAAAACTAATGGCAACTTGATAAGTAGTAACACCATGGTCGTGAGAAATTGGAGGAGTTCCATTCTCATTTGAACAATGTAGCCAAATGTATTTCCTTCACCAAAGAGACGAAACCAATGGCGAGCTTCCTTTTTAGGATATCCTTCTCACCAAAAAACCTAATGGTTCTTTGTCTTGTCATGTTTATCGTAAAGCCACCCATACCGATTCATATCTTCATTCTTCATCTCATCACCACCCTAGCCAAAAAATGGGTGTTCTCAAGACTTTGGCTTCTCATGCTTTTCTTACTTGTGATGTTGACAACATTGACCAAGAGATCACTCACCTTGTCAATGTTTTCACACTAAATGGTTACAAGAGGAAGCATATCTTTAGGGCCATTGAGCAAGCCAAATCTTGGAGTACCCCAATTTCTAATCCTTCCCCTCCTCCTTCTCCTCACTTCTTTGGTTTTTATGGAAAGCCTCTCCAACAAACTCGCCAAGATTCTAAAAAAAAGAGGCATGTGTTTCTCTTCCAAACCCTTCAAAACCCTTAGGCATCACATCCCTCCTTCCAAAGACCCCAAAGACCTCTTTCTCATCTCTAGTGTCTATAAAGTTACGTGTTCTTGTGGTACTCCGTATATCAATGAGTCTGGTTGGTCGATTTGCACGAGAATCAAAGAACATTGGGTTGACATTAGACATGAAAGGATCCTCAAACCAACCCTTGTAGAGCACTCTTCCAAGACTAAACACCACATCCCCTTAGAGGACACCCAAATTGTTGCGATTGAGGACAACTACTTTAGAAGGAAGCTTAGAGAAGCCATTGAAATCCACAATCACCCCTCCAACCTCAATCGAGATGGAGGTTGGAATTTGAATTTCTCTTGGCTCCCCCTTCTAAACCATCACAAGATACCCAGTTCTCCCTCTCCTCCTTGTACCACTCCCTCCCACCTCTTGTCCTCCCCTTCCCCTTCCCCTTGATCTTGTTCCTTCCATTCCTCCTGATTCCTCTTCCTCCCTTGTCCTTCTATCGTCTCCATTCCTTGGCCCCTTTCCTTCCTATTCTGTGGGGCTCTTCTTGGTGAATGTGTTGGCTCTACTCACTTGACCTTTTTTTTGGTTTTTCTTGCCCCTCTTTTTTGGCCTTTGGTTTTTGTTGGCCTATCTTCGATTGATCTTTAGTGTTTTCCTTTGTAGTATATTTATATGTATATGTATATCTACACACACACACACACAGGCACACACACACACATTTATGCATATATACATACACTTATTTATTTGTGTGTTGAGTGTGTATATGTACATAGTTGCATATATACATACTTGCATATGTTTTTGTGTCCAATTATTTATTTCTATATATAAGGTTGCACTTTGGTGTGCATGTTGTTTTCTTTTTCGTAATTGTGTACCACTTGGAGGGCTTTTTTGTTTTTGCTCTTTTTTTAGTTTTATATATATTTAGTTTATTTTTTGTGCTTTCTTATGTATGCTCTTGTTTTTATTATTATTTTATTGTTCTTTATTTTATTTTATTCTTATTTCTTATTTTATTTTTTCCTTATTTTGGTTTTCTTTTATTGGGTTTTTTTGTGCTTTTGTGTATGCTCTTGTTTTCATTTTTTAATTTATTGTTCTTTATTTTAATTTATTAGTCTATTTTAATTTTTTAATTTTTTTAGTTTAATTTTTTTTATCTTATTTGCTCCCCCCTTGGTTTTTGTATCCCTTCCTCTTTTCATCTTTTTAATCTTCTAGGTTTGCTATCCTCTCTATTTTTTTTGCTCTCTTGCTCTCTTGCTCTTTTTCCCTAATGATGGATCATGGTGTTTGATCTAAAACGTTGGCAGTGTAAAAACTCACACAATCGAATCCAAAAAAATAACAAGCATATCAATATGGACTGTGGAAACTTCATGCATAAACCATTAAAACCCAAAAGGACCTCAAATTGCAAGCTCTTAAACCACCAAATCCATAAATTCTAAACCTCATGTGTCCATAAACATTGCTTTGTAAACCACAAACTCAAATCCTTTAAAATCCATAAAGACAATAACTATGTAAAAAACCCTAAACCTCCAAATCCCTAAAACCTTAAATACCAAACCCCTAGACTTAATTTGAAAATCCATAACCCTTAAAAGGCACACCAAATTTTGATAAACTTGACATATTTTCCTAATGTCTAAACATAAAAATTCACAAGTAATGCACTTAAATTCTAAACCCTTAAAACCTCATCCATAAAAAGTGTTATTCATTAGCCAAACTTAAAGCTCTAAAATATCCAAATCCATATAACTCTTAAAATGCAAAGAGAACCCAATTATTAAAATCGTTAAAAATCCCAAAAAACTCTAAAATATCAAACCCTAAAAACCATTAGCATCACCCTCAAACCTTAAACCCCTTATCCAAATCCTTAAAAAAACCCCAAAAGACTCTAAAATATTTAATCGTAAACATCAAATCTCAAACTCAAAAAACCCAAAACCCATTAGCATCACACTCAAACAATAAAAATCCCATCAATATATATAATATATTAAAATCTTAAAAGAGACCAACTTTTAAAACCCCAAAATCACACCCAAACATCCAAAAACCCATCACTATGTATAATATCTTAAAATCCTAAAAGATATCAACTTTTAAAACCCCAAAATCCTTAAAAAAATAACCACCAATATTTAAAACTCCCAAACACCAATCCTTAAGAATGATTCTTAAACCCCCAAATCACTCTAACTATTGAAACCTCAAAAGAATCTCTACTTTAAAACAATAACATAAATAAATACCTAAAACCTAGACTACAAATGCTAAACCCCAAACTCACAACCTTAAGGACCTCAACTATCATCATGCCTTAAAAATAAAAGTCTTAAAAATTTAAAATGCATAAAGATTGCAAACCATCAAACCAATGAAACCATAAAATTTAAACCTCATATCCATCATGAATCTAATAAACCTATAAGCTTCTCCTTGTTGACTAAACCATAAACTCAAATCCCTTAAAATCTCCAAAGACTATAACTATATTAAATTTTGTAAACCTCCAAACCCTTAAAAACTACACCAAATTTATGAACCTTGACACAAATTCAAAAGCACAAAACCTAACCTCCTCAAATTCTAAACTCCCAAAACTCTAATTATTAAGCACAAAACCTAACACTTAAAACTACATCCTATAAAAAGTGTTATTCATTACCTAAACTTACAAGCTTGAACTTCTAAATACTAAACAAAAATATCCAAATCCCTAAAACACCTAAAATACAAAGACAACCCAAATATTACAACCCTTAAAAATCCTAAAGACTTACCTGAAATCGTAAACCCTTAACCTCAATCCTTGAAATACATTAGCATCACCCTAAAACACTTAACCTATACTATGAATTGTAAATCACTAGCATTCTAAACCCAAAACCTCAAAAAACTCTAAAATATTTAAACCTAAACCTCAAACTTAGACCCTTAAACTCAATCCCCAAAATCCATTACCATTAACTTGAAGTACTTAAAACCTATCAATTTGCACACCTTTAAATCCTTAAAACCTTAAAAGAGGTCAAATTATGAAACCCCAAAACCCTTATAAATTGACCAATATTTAAAAATCCCAAGTACCAATTTCTAAAGATGGAACCTTAAACCCCCAAATCATCCTAACTATTAAAATTTTAAAAAATTCTAAAATTTTAAAACACTAAAATAAATGCCTAAGATCTAGACAACAAACATTAAACCCCAAACTCACAACCTCAAACCTTTGAATGCAAAAACACAAACTATTAAAATCCAAAGGACCTCATCTATGAAAACTCCCTAAAAACTAATATCTTGAAACATGTAAATATTACAAACCCTCAAACCACCAAAACCATCAAATTTCAACCCCATATCTCAATGTAAATCTGAAAAACCCTAAGAATTCTCTTGTATACTAAACCAAGAATTCAAATTTGTTAAAATTTCTAAAGACCCTATGTTAGAAACCCTAAAGTCCAAGTCCCTAAAGCCTCAAATATAAAACTCCCAAATCCGATTTGAAAATCCATAGGATCACCCTCAAGCCCTTAAAAGATATATGAAATTTATAAACCTTGACATAATTTTCTAATGTCGAAATATTAAAATTCATAAAACACTACCCTTAAATTCTAAACTCCTAAAATCTCAATTGTCGAGCACAAAACCTAAACCCTTAAACTCCATTTCATAATTTTTTTATTCATTACCCAAACTCACAAACTTAAGCTTCTAAATATTAAACCAAAATATCCAAATCCTTACAACTCTTAAAATACAAAGACCACCCAATTATTAGAACCCTTAATAACCCCAAAAGACTAAAATATTTAAAGTCAAACCTCAAATCTCAAACCCTTAACCTCAACCCCAAAAACCCATTAGCATCACCCTCAAACACTTAGCCTACAATATGAATTATAAATCACTAAAATTCTAAACCTTAAACCCCAAATGCCAAACCCTTAAAATCCCCACAAATACAACTCTTTTCTATGAGGCGGGGCAAGAAGTTACGAGCACATTTTGATATAAGTTGTAGGACCAATATGTGAAGGCATTGATAGTTTGCCTTGAACATCTACCATTGTGCCTATTGTCTCCTCCAAGCTTTGTAGATTTATCTTCACAGGAAAGGGAGGCATTGTTAGTCTAAATTAATGAGTTGAATGAGCAAGTAGAAGGCTCAAAGGAGATTAGGTCAAATGAATTAAATGGGATCGTGAAAGATATGATGGAGTATAGGCTTTCAAGATAGTAAAAAGTTTGATGACACATGAAAAGCCTATTCAAATCTTAAAGCTTCATACCAAAAATGCCTAACTGATAGGCATAATGACAACTATTCTAGGTGATCATGGCAAGGCATTGGATGCACGGAAGGAGTAAATCAATATAGTGGTTCCCACTCTATCTTCTTTTGTGTATGTTGATGGAGATGTAGATGCAAATCAATTGAACATCATAGCAGATGAACTATTTGTCGTAGAAATTAATCTTAACAACTTCATCAAGGGGGCAAGAGAAATTTCGGATTCCGAGTATACCATGCATAATGACATAATTGCTACATTGCTTGCTTTCCAATGATCCTCAAAGAAAATGTATGCAAAATGGGTTGAAAAATATAATGACTAAGGTATATTTACATATCAATTGGTTATCATATTTTAGATGATTTTATCCTGCTTGGTAAATGACCTTGCAGCTAGCTTATCTCATTCTACTTAAATCATCAATCAAATTTTTGCCTTACTGGAGCTAATATAGAAATGTTTACATCTTCTTTGACATGCTCCAAAGATATTTCAAACACACTCTCCAACAATTCTAACTTCTATAGCATATTCTCAAGGCTTATTTGTGTCTTCTAGTGAAGAAGTTATGCCTTGATGGCATATTCAGCTGTAATGATAGTGAAATGAAAACGAGACATTTATACAAGGATTTAAGTTTGTTTTGCTCCCTTGTTTCTATAAAAGGGAATTATGAGCCTTGTACAAAGGATTCTAGATTTGATTCTCGGGCATGTCTTATGTAAAAGTATCAAGTTAGTGTTTTAGGAGAAGATAAAGGTCTATAAAAGAAAATCTTTGTATGGCAAATTTCTTATCAGAATGCTAATAAATAAATACACGTTATTGTTGCAACCATCTCCAAGATGTACATTGAGTTCGTTTTAATAAAATGATCAACCACCATTGATTTCATCTTTGCAAATTTCTTGTCGTGTATGTGCATTTCTTCTTTCCAAAGAAAGGATTAAAGTAATTTAAACATAACGTAAAGAATTGGGTAGTATCTTACCGATCTAAAAGAAGAGCATCAATGCTTTGAACCCATTGATTTGATTTTAGTTGCTAGAAGGATACATTTATATTCTTTGAATTGACTTTGTTACCCTAGGAAGGCATTGGTCTAGAAAATATTAAGTCTATTGTCCAAAAGCATATACTTAATTGACAAATCTTTCAAATGTTTTTATGTCTTTTATAAGTTATTTCTAAGTAAAATGCTCTTTGAGCCTATAATTGATTATCTCCAAGAATTAAGCCAAATTTAGAAGTAGATCCTACATCTTCTTGATTCATTCTTATGAGAGATTTTATGTTATACAAAACCTTGCTAGATTATTGGTAAAATTAATTGATATTGTCATAGGGCTCTCACTAGTTCTTGCAAAACCTAAAGTGTCGAGAAACTCTATAATTGTCTCCTATTTGTTGGCCACTAACCTAAAACCTTTAGTAACAAGATATGGCTAATCTTTAGGAGTTTTCAAATAATCAACTAGATAATTATTGAAAGTAAAAGAACGACAACCAAAACCTTTCAACTCTTTATTTTTTGTGAAGAGTTCCTTGAGTTTTCTAATCATACTCTTAAACCTTTGGTTATACTCCTTTAAGGCTTCATTTACCTACCAGAATGACTCATATATTTTATAGAAATACTTAAAGAAAACTGTAGAGATTGAAAATAATTCAGAAAAAAATAATCATTAGATCAATCTATTATTTATTATATAAAAAACAATCTTTAGATCAATCTATTATTTATTATATAAAAAACAATCTTTAGATCAATCTATTATTTATTATATAGAGGGTAGTCTTTCATGTACCACTTTAAGGCTTCATCCCTCAAATTTCCACACACACACACAAGTTTAGTCTTATCTTTTTCTTTGTTGTTTTGAGTTCTTCTCATTGTTTTATTTTTTTCCTTAAATGCTTTTCTTCTCTTTCTTATGACATTTTATTTTTCTCTTCTCTTGTTATTCCTTTCCTTATTTATATTTCCTCTCTTTCATTTTTGTTGTGTCTTGTTTTTCTTAGGTATATTTTCTTGCATATTATGTGTTTCTTTTTTGGTTCTTATACTTGACCACCTTGTCAATTGTGCCACTTCATCCCACCTCCTTTGTGCCATCTCTTTATATCCTCTATTGATCTACAATAGTCATGTTGGCAATTGAAACTCATCTGGTGCATTTTGATGCTTGATTAGTGGTTTAGGGTTGTCATTGATGGCAACTCTTCCTGAGACTCCTATTTGGTAATCATGGATCTTGATATCCGAAAATGGATGTGAACCGGTAACCCGTTAACCGGTATTTTAGGTTAAATAGAGTATTTTTGGTATGAAATCTTTCCGGTGATTGCGGTGTTATGAATCATGAATGGGATGATAGGGCTGACATAGAGACATCATTTTATCATTGATTTGGTGATCCGGTCAAGCCAACTCATGATTACACGTTACATTAACATGTCGACTTGATAAATGATTATTTTGTGATTATGGATATATAAGACTGGTACAGAAGATCATTTTGGTGTGTGGTGTGATTGATATGCGAGCGAGTGGTGATAAAGAATCCTTTATAGCGCAGTTTCACATGTGCACTCTTGATCTGGTAGTTGACTGAGATAGAAAACAGAGCAAAGTTGCTGGGCAGATAAAGTCAGAGATTTGGCACTTAATCGGAACTCATTCAGGCATTGTTAGATGCTATTTTGGAGTTCTTTCATTGTATTTCATCTCTGTAATTGATCAGTAAGGTAGTGAGCCTTCCGGGTTTGTAGCCCTTATTGTAATTGAGCAATGAGCTCTAGGCAGTGTGCCTGAATGCTTTTTCATTCCCCCTCATGTAATATTGTTTTGCTAGTGGCCATACCGGAATAATATCGTGGGTTCAAATCCCACCATGGTTTTTCCCATTTGGGTTTCCACGTAAAAATCTTGGTGTTATGATTTTGTGGTTGGTTGTTTTGAGTTTCTGCATTTTAGTTTCATGCTTATGCTTCTGGTGGTTTAAAGTTAAATTAGAAAATTTGATAACTAGTAGAACACTGATTTATTCTCATGCACTTACAAATTCACTTATCAATGTCTTTTGTTCATTCCAAAAGGGTTCACTACATCACACTCTTTAAAACTTATTTAGCACAATATGTGAGTTTTTATTTAGGGGCGTGCTCTCCTCATAGTGTACCTTCAATTTTGTGGATGTCTTTTGATAATTCCATGTTAGTTAATATTTTATCCATCAATATGAATTAAGTTTTCCTTTTCTTTTCCTTTATTGTATTATTCACATGTTTTCCAAATTTTCAATATGTAATGCCTGCCAAAATACCCAAGAGAAATAATCCATAATCTACTAACAAATGGAGATAATTTTTTTTTTAAAACATCCATTACTTCTATGTTATCACTAACATACATTAATGCAATATTAACTATTTACAAGATCACATAACTCAACATGAACATAATCATAGTACCACATTACGCAAGCGGAATAAATCATTTAATCATTAACATATTACCAAATAAACTTTTACAAATATATCCATTCCTTAGGGTATCTCAACGTCTCTTCTTGAGATAATTCTAACACATCACATATCCATCTAGAGCATCCTATACTATCACCCAACTAATCATTTACTTTCCATACAACTAGGACAAATCATTTACACATATGCATAACTCTATCACATTACATTTTCTTAGGTTCATTTTAAAACACCAACCAAATGTTCCTAATACCCATACTTTCATTTACCATAAATGTATCATATATGTATTTAACCATTTCACCTAGATATCTCCCAATCACTTGAATAAGATTTATAGCAGCAATTACTATTTTTTCCAACTTAAATTCCATAAGATTACATACAACAATTCTATCTCACAAATTCAAATGCAATACGAATACATAAATACTAGCTCTTTATTTTTCCAAATAGAACTTATAAATTCTTATTACATCAAGGAATGATCAATGAATACTTCTCCTAAAACACTACATCATATCCCATTTCAATTTCCATCTATAATTACATGAAGATACATAAAACAAGGATACATGATCTCTTATATATATAAAAGTCAACATGATATAATATTTTTGATTCCAAGTATATAGAAATAAACTTCGAAGAATATCCACATAATGGAGAATCCAAGAATTCAATCCATGCACACTTGCATCCAAGAAGATCCCAATTGAAGAAGGCATCAAACTACCCAGCCATGTGGAACCAAATAGGAACCACCCCACGTGCTAGGAGATGACATGGGGTTCCAAGTCACACTCAAGACCTAGGCTGACACCTAACAACCAAGGGAATCAACATGGCAAGACAAAATCAAGAATCAAAGATCGAATCACAACACATGGCTAAATCATAAATCAATAAACTTCCAGAGGCATAGTGTAAAGCGGAAAATCGCGATCGAACCCTAGTTGCTCTCCCCTCTTCCAACTCCAAAGAGAGAGAAGGGAGGTTACTAGGGTTGATGGTTTTCACTTAGGGGAGAGACTTTACATTCAAAAGAGGGGTTGAAACCCACAAGATCCAATCCCACACAAGGCAAGATTGGATGCTAAATGAGTTTCAAGGGTTAAGAAAGCAAGGCTACCCTCTTTTGTAAAGAATGTTGATAGAAGAATTAAGCTAGGAATGCATAGAAAGTGACAAAGATTCGCTTTATAAACTGAGATAGGGATATAGGATGAAGCTGCGGACTTGGAATTAGCAATAAAATGTCGATACGGCGCTGTCCTGCCAATTTGAGCAAAAGTTGTCGGGACGATGGCGCCCGGCGCCACGGTCCTCCAAAAAATCTGCGAAACGAAGGGGGATCTGTTCGTCTCTGCACAAGGATTCCAGATCTTCAATTTCAGCCGCGTACCTGCAACCTACACACAGAAAAGCAAAGACGATTGGGGGGTTAGGGATTAGGGGTTTGCCTTTAGGTCAAACCCCGGTTTTGGAATTAACCAAGAAATGAGCAAGTGCTGTAAAATGTAAATGTCTGTAATGTAAAACAAGTACTAATACCTTGTTGTAAGGATGTTTGTATCCTTATGTGCGAAGGTATAGATGTTGTTGTTTGTTGTATGTTGTATGTTGTATGTAGCATGTAGTAAGTGATCTCCTCTTCAATGGTTGAATCCTTGTCTTGAACGCAACACTTAGCCTTGAATGGAGACTTAGAAGGAATACTTGAATGCTTGAATGCTTGAATGCTTGAGTATAGTTTCCACGCTTGTACACATATCCTCCTCATGCCAAATGAGAGAGAAAAATGTAGTTTATATACTTGTCAATTAGAGTTAATAGACTAATTTTCCCGACCTTAGGCCGACCAGGAAACAATAATTTCCAATTTGCAAACAAAAAGACCCGAAGTCCAAAAGAGACCGGGCCGAAAATAGGACCCAGGGACCAGGGCGCTAGGCGCTCTGGTCCCACCTCCTGGGACAGCAGGGTGCAAAGGAGGTTCAGGCCAGGGTGCAAGAAAATGCAGTTTTCAGTGTCATAATCCGGTTTCGGGGTCTCCATTCAGGTTGCGTGTTGCGTCGCCATCGTGAAGACCGAAATGCAGTCGAAATTGCAAGTGTCGCAATTTTAGGACGCTACACATAGATAACAACAAAGGCATATGGATAATGGACACATGTAGGGAAGAGTGTCATCACATACTACCCTCATAATAGAAGGGGCCAAGCCTCACCTTGATAGACATGTGGAACCTTCTCCACCTTGGAGCCATTCAAGGGAGATAGGTTTACCGCTCCAACAGTTTTCCCAAGCTCATCCCAAGCAACACTCTAGGGATATCAGGTGGGGCACCAAAAACAATTATTATCTTGTTTAGTGAATTCCTAAATAACTATGTAAGGGAAACAGTGAGACTAAGTATGGAAACCCTAATCCTACTCTCACACACACTAATGGAATATGAAAGAGCCTAAGAAGGTAATGCACTTTGACTGCTTCTTGTGAGAAAGAGAGAGTCATGGATTACCTCTTAGGGTTTCTATTCCTTTGTTGCAAATGAGGGAGAGGAATGATTCGAAATGCAATTTAACCTAAAGTGAAAGTAAGCAAATAAACCCTAATCTGGAAATGCAAAACAAAAAACAACTGATAAACTATTGAAAAGTACATATTAGGAAGCAAAATCAGAGGTGCACCTGTGTTTGAAATCTGAGCCAAAGTGACCAGGACTAGGGTGTCACGCCACTGTCCTGAGTCCCCAAGTTTGAAGCTGCACCTGACAAGATGGGATCTAAGCTTTGCAACCTACTGCACTGTGAGAATAGGAAGGACCAAGGTGCCACACCCCTGTCCTAGGGGTTTCTAATGAGTTTTGAACCTCAGGATAGCTTCTGTGCGCTCTATCGGTCCTGAAACTTCTAGTGACACTCGGATCTAAACTTGTACCTGTAGTTGAAAAAGAGGGTTTTCAATGGCTATATAGGGTTTTGCCTTAGTCAAACCCCTATTTTGGTGATTTCCACCTCAACAAATAGCCGATAATATATTGAAAATGTGTGTGCAAGATCCTAAAATGAAAGCAAACAATCTAGAGCAACCCTAAAGAGTAAACCCTAATTGCTTATAATTGACAAAGTAAATGCTCTAAATCAATGATGCAAAGTGATCTAAACCATGAATATGAATCAAAAGGAAGGTTATACAAAGACATAAAAACAACATGAAACCATACCCAACCCCAAGGGAGAGGTACAAGCCAATCTTCAGTCGATGATCTCCTATTGTTTTTCTATATCTTCAAAAGCCCCCAATTGATGAAATGATGCTTGATGAAGGTTTCATGGGTGAATGTTGAATATTTTTTAGGACTTCAAAGATCTACTTTTTTGCTGCAAATAAGGCTCTTTATGCTCCCAAAACCTGCTCTTAAATTCTTAGAAGAAGACCCCTTCAAATGAAGAAAGAGAGCTCTTAAGTATGAAACCCTAGATCTTAATTTCATCTTTAGGCCAACCTAGGATTTGAATTTCCCACCAATCTTTTGGGGTTAAGCATTATTATATCATAGGATTATGCTCTCGAAATTTCGCGAAAAAAGTCAAGGACCATATGCACTTTCAACATGGTCTAACCAACTTTTCACCAAATTTTCGAGGTCATTAGATATGATGATATTAGAGAAAATCGCAAAGTTACAGCTGATTTTGAGATGTTTTGATATGTGAAATCAGACCTTAAATGTTGAAATAAGACATAATTAGGGTTTATGATTAAATGATTTATTGAAGGAATAGATGAAAAGGGGCACGCTTAGGGTAAAGGGCACAATTTTATAATGTGTGAAGAGGTGAAATATGAATTTAGATTTAATTTAATTAATTAATTAAATGCTTAAAAGATATTAGAAATGCAAGATGCAAAACACACTAAGGTGAGTGCTAAACTAAGTGTGAAATTGTACCACCCTAGCAAGGGTGTACAATTTACGACACTACATTTAGCCCCCACTTTAGCAATCATATGACACTACGTGCATATGTGAGCTAAAGTACAGAAAAAGAAAACATCATTTAAAAAAAGATAATCCATAAGTTGTTGGACAAAGCCCCCAACGATATCTGCAGTACACATTTAGGACCTGCACCCTACAAAACCACATGTTAGATCACAAAATCACCTAATGCTTACTAAGGAACATGATGAAATTTGTGGGTAGCTATGTGCCCCCTGTTTCATCTTGCTTATTAGTGAGGTGAAATAGAGTACCATGTTTACCACAACGAATTGCAATAAAAACCTTGATGAAAATGTTCACAACAAGGCTTGGGTGTACATCCAAGTGCTTCATGGAACCTATGTAGAGCAAGAGGGAAAATTCATGATTCCAATGCCATCGATGGCACAAAAATTGGAGCTCTCTAGCTCAAGATATGATAGATTGAAGCAAAAGTGCAGAAATTAGGGTTTATAACTTAAAATATTAAAAATGAAAAAGTGCATACCTCATAAATATGAAAGTGACACCTTCATTTGTCACTTTTGACTTTTCGGTACTATTCATTGAAGAGGAACCCAATTATTCACCATCATGCCTCGATGCCAACCTGAGTGACCTACGCGGATGGAGACCCTGTGCCAGTCCGTACTCACCAACTGACCCTTGGATGAGGTGAGTTGACGTGTCATAGACTTGTCTTTGGTTTTCATGTTTGCACTGAATTTGATGTTAAATGATGTCATCGCCAAGATCATGCTCATGCCCCCTGTTTGGGCACCATGGTCTCCTAGGGCATCAGACATATAGAATAGATTGATGATGTCTTTGTTTGGATGATTATGATCGATGATGGATTACTGATGATTTGATGTTTTGATTTATAGATTCGTCCATACATTCATGAGCACATTGTCGGTCACACCTTTTCAAAGCCTTTGGAATCAGATTCTGAGGCTCACACCAAGGGAGAGAGAGTTGCTCCACACTATAGGCTTATGGTATTTGATGACTATGCCCGCCATCAAGTTTCATCTTGCGATGTTGATGGCATTGATGAAGAGGTGGGATGTAGATACCTCAACATTCCTCCTACCTATGGGGGAGATGATGATTACCCTTGAGGATGTATACCGTATTCTACGTCTTCCCACCAGGGGAGAGACTGTTAGATATCGAGTCGATCGCTTTGCTACCGAGTACATGACAGATCAGGTCTACTATGTAGGGAGAGTGATGCCCGACGAGATGAGGGGTCGCATCATGGTCAGTTGGTTACTACACCCTACTAGCGAGGTTCCATTGGTGAGGTGGCTCATGATCGCTACCATTGCATTAGCCGTGTTCCCTAATGGGTGTGACACCCACATGCATGGAGGTCTCATTTACTTGATTAGGGCCATGGAGAGACATCAGAGAGTATACTCTTGGGGTTAGAGCATGCTTGCATATCTCTATCATGACCTTGGAGAGTATGTGTTTGGACAAGGGTGTAGTCTGAAGACCTACACACTATTAGAGGTGTGGATGTTTGAGCATATTACATGCACTAGGCATGTTGGAGTCCCTACGGACTTAGTTCCAGAGTAGCCTAGGGTATTTTCTTATCCACTTACCCATGAGTGGTGGTTTGGGGATCTACTGCATTGGAGATTGAGTCTGGATAGATTGACAATAGGTATGATCATATGGAGACCCTACCTCATGATGTATATGTGGGCAGGGATACATAGGTAGTTAATTTGCATGCAGAGGAACCATCTACTGGAGGGATGGTCTAGTCACATAGTCGTTCCCTTCTACTTTGACTGAGTCCAGTGACAGTTTGGGTTTGAGCAGTGTGTTCCTACACATCTGGTACTCACGTGTGACTCCTAGGCCAGGAGCTATTTCGAGGCCTATGAGCGATGAGATTGACATCACGAATTCAGATGGATCGAATCGAGATGTCACGACGGATTATAGAGATGATGTGGGCATGCACCAAAAGTACAACACATGGTGGCAGAGGACATACCCTGGACTCATCTTTCCATCAAACTATCTTAGAGGGAATCCTGGACCATGGAGACAGACAGGCGACGAGGAGGGACCCGATACATTCGAGGAGGGCACAAATGATTAGGCTGACGATGATGATCCTGATACAAGAGAGGGAGATTAGGATGGAGATGATGAGGATGGAAAGGGAGAGGAAGAGGACAAGGATGATGATGAGGAGGAAGAGGAGGATGAATCAGATGTAGTTCCTCATCACTTCGGGGATGACACTGTAGCACTAGATCCACAAAGCCTCCCATTGCAAGTAGAGAAGGATCCTATAAGGGGTCCTGATTCCAATCCCCACTGGCCCATGCCTACTGTACAGAGATAGTATGAGAGCAGAGAGCCTAGTGGGTCCCAATCTTAGGTGGTTCCTTTCCACAACCCCTACTAGTGAGAGGGAAATCCAAGTAAGTTGTTTTATGATTGTCTAGTTTAGGCATCTTATTTGCTTAGATTTGATAAAATGGAATGTTACTGATGAAAACTTCTATCTTTCTCTCTGCAACTAGTGTCTAGGAATGGTGCTCCCTTATCCAGCATGCAGTAACAGACCTCATCATGTCTGCACACATCCCCAGTTCATTGCATATAGCACATAGATCATAGGGAAGGGCAAGACGACATGAGGACCTATTCACCCCCATTTGGATGGAGATAGAGGTCTGGCGAGATACAGAGGGATCTTTGCGAGAGAGATTACAATAGACAGAGTATGATCTAGCATTGTCTTAGACAAAGGTAGCCACATACCACGGAATTATGATGAAGAGGGATCACGGGAGCTCCTCGCAGAGTCACTCACGTTTCATATCACGATACACACCCATGGGCCCACCCCCACGACCAGATTAGGAGGGGACATCTAGTCACCATCCTCCAGCTACTAGTCCTAGGGATAGGACTCTGCTTTATTAGAAAACATTTTTGTTGATGTATATGTCATTCATGGATATATATGTATTTATGTCCATGTTATATCTCAAACATGTTATTTTAATACTTAAACAATTTATGCATTGCTTAGATTAAAAGTAACACATTTGGTGATGAACATGTATGTCTAGTTTAATTTCCATGTGATTGATTTCTTAATGCTTCATGATTAAATTGATACATGCGTGATTTAATTAAATAACTAAGTATTTAACTAAATGCTACTTTGTTGATGTAGGAGAGAATGTGTTAAGCTTGAGAACTATATGACTAATGTGATTTAATTAACTCTAATTAAACACAACATGATATAATCCTACTTAACACATAAGAAATTGTATAATATGCTAGCACATATAAAATGTAATCTGTTACAATTTACATAAATGAATCAGAGTCAAACAATAAAGTAAAGAAACATGCTTATCGGGAATGAAGTAATGTAGACTAAACAATATGATATCATTCAATACCACACACTTTAATAAAGATATGCTAACACATTATCCAATTTTGAAGAAAGAAAAGAGAGAGAAGATAAACTAGAAAGAGAGAAAGAAAGAAAGAAAGAAGAAGATAGAGGCTAGGCATAGTATCGACGAAGGTGCATAGCATTTATAGGTTCCTTGAGAGGCGTACCTTCCACATCTGCTATGTTGTAAGCACCCGATCACTAGACTTTGATAACAATGTATGGTCCAAGCCAATTAGGGCTGAATTTTCTTGCTTTGTTGAGGAGCGTCTTTTAACTGAGGAATTTCTTTAACAATCTCATCGTTATTTATGTCTTTCCCAAAGTAAGCTTCCACATTTAGACAATAGAGAAAGCCATGGTTATGATGATAAGGAGGAAGGTTATCATATTTTCCTAAGAATTTGGCTAAGGAATCATCATTAGGAAAAACATCCAAGGCGAGGACACTAGAAGAGTCACGATCAATATACTCTGTATATTTTATTGAGAGAGAAGCGAAAATGACATTAACACTAATTGATGGTCTCTTAGAGGCTTTAGTATGCTTAAAATGATCATAACCAAGCCTGAATTTCATATCACGAAAGTTGTTTTCCAAGGGAACCTTTATCCCTTGTTCTTGAGCACCAGGTATCCACACCTAGCTAGGATGTGAAAACCAGGACCATAAAGGTTAGCCATTTCCGAGAGAGAAGGACGATTTTCATAAAGTGAAAATTCAAAGTCCTCTAGGTCAGAAACTAAGGGAGATGAAGTCTGGGAAGCCGCCACAAAGTTATTACTCAAAGGCCCAGACAAAGTGGATTGCTTTTTAGGTTCTTCACTTTCTTCCTTCCTTTCAACCTTAGGTTCTCTAGGGGGAATTTTATATTCCCCTATGAAGGTAGGATTAAAATCAAGGGATCCCCAATTGTCTTCTGAAAGAACCTTTTTAGGAGAGAAAGTGTCCTTAAAAGTAGAATCAGGTTGAGAAGACTCTTCCTCAAGAATTTTAGGTCCGCTTGAGGAAGTATTGGGAAGCGATTAAGAAGTAGGATATTGATTTGATGTAGTGGACACACTAGAAGCTTTAGAGGAATCATCTAAGATAGTTGGGGAAGAACCAATTGAAGAGGATTTGGAAGTTGATGTCTGCAGACAAGCCTGGAGATTTGTGTCACCTAGTAGGGTATATGTCTTGTTGTTGTAAATAAGCTTAACTTGCCTATGTAATGTAGAGGGCACAACTTGCATGCTATAAATCCAAGGTCTCCCTAGTAACAAGTTGTATGTTAATTCTCCAGACATGACATGGATGGGTGTGGGTAAACTAATAGGACCTACCTTAACAGGCAAGGTGATGATACCTAATGAATATTTAGCAACATTATCAAAGCCTCATATAGTGAGAGAATCAGGCTTAATAAGAGATGAATCAGTATTGATCTTATGCAACAAGTTAATTTTACAAACATTAAGGCCAAAACCATTGTCCACTAGTGTTCGTCTTATTGCAATATCATTTATAATAACCACAATCATTAGGGGATCATATTGATTTTGAATTTCACTAGTGGGTAGCTCTTCTTGTGTAAACACAATTTGAGCTTTAGGAGTTGTGATAGAATTGATCAAGGAGGCCACATTATTAGATCTCACTACAGGTGGGACATTCAATATTTTCAAGGCATCTTGTAGCAATCCACGATGAGTTGAAGAGTTCTGAATCAAGTCCCAAAGGGATATCTTGGTAGGAGTGGCTTTAAGTTGTTCAACAAGATCATATTCCTTACCAAGAGCTTGTGAAATGCGAGGTGCTTGAGGAAGAATAGGTTGAGGACTAGGAAGAGAAGTTGGGATAACCAAAGGAAGATCAGGTTGCCTATTGTTTCTCATGTTATAGGTATGGGCAACCACATTATAACTCTCTTTAGTTAATTATTTGGCATAGCTATAAGGACTCTTAGTGGGATTTCTTCCTTGCATAGTAATGATAGGTTTGATCGGAGTGCTAAAGGAATCATGACTATACCCTCCTTGAATTGTGAAAAGGGGTTGATTAGAAAGAGGTGAGGTTGTGGAAGGATAAACACCTTGGACTACAAAAAGAGGTTTACTATATTCATTCACATTAATCATGTTGATTAACCTTTTAGATGTATTTCTTTTATTTGGAGTTTTAGGTAAAGACATAAAGTCATCAAGGGCATCTTCCAATAAAGCATAGTCATAGTGATTGAAAGGCTTATCTTTGGACTCAAAAGGAGACATAACCTCATAGAGGGAATTGCGAAGGTCAACCATGTCATTAGATTTAGTGGAGAAGTTGATAGGAATGTACGCATGAGAAGAATCATTCAACTTATCTTTCTCATCACGACAAAATGGCATAGTAACAAGGTTGATTAGTTTTTGGCAAAATGAGGGTTTACAAGGCTTAGGATTCAAAAACTCATCTAGAGCTTCATCTAATTCATCCTTACTAAACTCATAATCAACAAAATTTAATACATCATCAAAAGCATGAACATCTTGAAAATAAAAATATGACATTTTGAAGTGGAAATTGAAATGAAATTTTTAACACACAATGCAAGCAAATAAAGGGAAATCTATTTTTTTTCTTGAAATTTTCACTTTTTGTTAATAAATTTTTTGTTTATAAAGCAAAATTAAAAGATGCTAAATCTAGATCTAATAATGCAATGTAATGAAAATGAGATCGGATTCACGTCGGGTTCACAAAAATGTGTAAGGGGAAAAGTGAGACTAAGTATGGAAACCCTAATCCCACTCTCACACACACTAATGGAATATGAAAGAGCCTAGGGAGGTAATGCACTTTGACTACTTCTTGTGAGAAAGAGAGAGTTGTGGATTACCTCTTAGAGTTTCCATTCCTCTGTTGCAAATGAGGGAGAGGAATGATTGAAAATGCAATTTAACCTAAAGTGCAAGTAAGCAAATAAACCCTAATTTGGAAATGTAGAACAAAAAATAACTAATAAACTACTGAAAAGTACAGATTAGGAAGAAAAATTAGAGGCGCACCTGTGTTTAAAATCTGATCCAAAATGACTAGGACCAGGGTGCCATGCCACTATCCTGATTCTATAAGTTTGAAGTTGCACCTGACAGGATGGGATCTGAACTCTGCAACCTGTTGCATTGTCAAATCCTACTAAAAATAGGCAGGACTAGCACGCTACGCCCCTGTCCTAGGGGTTTCTGATGAGTTCTGAACCCGGAGACAACTTTTGTGCACTCTGTTGGTCCTAAAACTTCTAGCGACGCTCAGATTTGAACCTATACCTGTAGCAGAAAAAGAGGGTTTTGGGTAGCTATATAGGGTTTTGCCTTAGTGAAACCCCTATTTTGGTGATTTCCACCTCAACAAATAGTCGATAATGTACTGAAAATGTGTGTGCAAGATCCTAAAATGAAAGCAAACAATCTAGAGCAAAACTAAAGAGTAAACCCTAATTGCTTATAATTGACAAAGTAAATTCTC